>NC_081407.1:352612737-352912737 GCF_030272615.1 Cryptomeria japonica | reverse complement strand
ACACTTTATTTAACTCAAACATAATTTTAGATTTGATAATTAAAAGTGAAAGCATAAATCAACACCACATCAATAACACACATAGCACCAATATTTTTGACGTGGAAAACCTGGTCAAGGGAAAACCACGGTGGCAACCTACCCACAATATGACATGATGCCCTGTTAGAAGTATATGAAATATTACAATGGGGAATGCACATGCATTTGTGCACACTGCCTAGAGCTCACTGCTAAAAAACAACAAAGGGCTACTGCCCAAGGAAGACTCACTGGCTTACAAACACATTTGGAAGATCATGAACTGATAAAATAGCATATCCTATGCCTGGTTACAATTCCGGTTAGGCACATAACACATATTCTGCTCCTTCACATTTTTTCACACTTCTTCGCACTACACTTCTTTTGAAAGATCAAAGCATTATTCACACACACAGATACTTCTATGATATGAGTATTTCATTTATTTATACATATAATCAAGGTCGGCTCAACCTATTTTTCAAGGTCGGCTCAACACACATCACAAATTACAAAGATATAACCATACATGCTACAATATTATATACAAACTAAAACAATGTTGGCTAAGACATGGTATGAACCTAAACCAACACCTTGAACATGAAACACCTCCAAGAATTATGCTTCAAACATCCACAACACGTTACAATCATCATGTTGGCTAAGAACATGAAGAACACCACCTGATCAAGGAAAATCATCAATAACATGCACAACGATCAATGTAGACCACCAACACAAATATGACACAATCTAGAAACATCCACAAGCATCATGAATTACCACAGAAATAACCACATCAACACCACTTACTAGAATTTTCATTATCATTATACCGAACTCCAAGAACACTAACTGCAATGACTGTCAAACTGAAAGATTCACTTGCGGACTTCCAAAACATGAACCATCTGAATTGAGGACACACCAGAACGTTCCAAATATTCTACCAAATCTACAAACCAAAATATTGCAAAGCGGAGCAATGCAGAGCAAAATACAGAACACTGATCAACACTGAACAGTTGAAAAACCAACTGCAATATCGGATCTCATAACTCGATCAAATCTCCATGCGAACCACTGAAACTTGAGCTGAATCAACTAGAGATACTTATCTCAAAACCCTTTAATCTGCAACAACTCATCTGCAACACATTGGCCAAACCAACTCACTTAATCTGAATGCAACACTGGAACACACAGAGGAATATGTTGACATCACTGACAACACATCACTCAGTCAATCCAAACACATATTTGCACATTATCCCTGCAATCTCCCCCTTTGGCATTGATGACAACATATGATGTGGAAAACAATCAATGACAAAGAAAGAACAACTTTCAACAATCTCCCCCTGAGATCTAGCATATGATATGACAAATTTTCACATGATTCTCTCCCCCTTTGACATCAATGCAAAATACACATTTTCAAACCACAGATCACACAAAACTTAACAGCTCTCCCCCAAATCTGAACAACTGAATCACAACACTAACTACTCCCTCTGAGTAGCAGCCACCACTCATCAATTTGGATCACAAGATATGATTGTGAAATCCACCAGACTGATGCAAATCCATGCATCTTAGTTCTTATCAGAAGGGGCAATCACCCCTAGCTTCTCTATGAGATACTCAAAAGTATCCTTAGGCAAAGGCTTTGTGAAGATATCTGCAATTTGTTCCTTTGTAGATACACATTCCAATTTGACTTCCTTCTCATTCACCTTTTCTCTCAAGAAATGAAACTTGATTGATATATGCTTAGTCTTTGAATGCAACATCAGATTCTTAGAAATGTTGATAGCACTTGAATTATCACAGTATATAGTTGTAGGATCATCATAAACAACTTTGATATCCTTTAACATCTGCTTCATCCATACCACCCGAGTACAATTGCTAGTAGCAACAATATGCTCAACCTTTGCAGTAGATAAAGAAATAGCATTATGCTTCTTATTCATCCAAGAAACCAATCTCTTTCCCAAGAAAAATGCACCACCACTAGTGCTTTTTTTGTCATCCACATTTTCAGCTCAATCAACATCAGTATAAGCACTCAAAGTAAAATCATCATTTTTAAGATACCATAAACCAAAATCAACTGTCCCTTTCAATTATCTAAAAATCCTTTTCACAGCTACAACATGAGATTCCTTAAGATCAACTTGAAATATAGCAACAAGACAAACAACATTCATAATATTTGGTCTAGTTTGAATTAAATATAGCAACCCACCAATCATAGATCTGTATCTGGTCTAATTTTCTCTAGGGGATTCATCATCCTTTGTCAACTTACATCCGGTCACCATAGGGATACCAACTACCTTTGAATCATCTAAACCAAACTTCTTCAACAATTTCTTCACATACTTGGACTGAGATATAAAAATGCCTTTATCTAACTGAGTAATTTGCAATCCCCAAAAGAATTTCATCTCACCAATCATAGACATCTCAAATTCATTCTGCGTCTCATCAACAAACTTCTTGCACAAACTATCATTCCCTCCAAAAATAATATCATCAACAAAAACTTCAACAATCAAAATGTTATCATGATCAATCTTGAAATAGAAATTACTATCAACAGTACCTTTATTGAATCCAAGCTTCAACTAATAATTATCCAGTTTGACATACCATGCTCTTGGGGCTTACTTCAATCCATACAGTGCTTTTATCAATCTACAAATCGTATCTTCTTGATCTGTCAACTGAAATCCATTTGATAAACTTTGAAATCTTTGTAAGCAACATAAGTAAGGAATAATCTAACAACTTCGATTCTTGCCACTAGAGCAAAAGTTTCCTTAAAGTCAATTCCTTCCATAAAACAATGTCAGCTAAGACATATGGACCTAAATCAATACCTCAAACATAAAACACCTCCAAGAAGTATGCCTCAAACATCTGCAACACGCTACAATTATCATGTTGGCTAAGAACATGAAGAACACCATCGGATCAAGGAAAATCATCAATAACTCGCACAACGATCAATGCGGACCACCAACACAAATAGGAAACGATCTAGAAACATCCACAAGTATCATGAATTACCACATAAATAACCGCACTAACAACACTTACTATAATTTTCATTATCATTATACTGAACTCCAAGAACACGAACTGCAATGACTGTCAAACTCAAAGATTCACTTGCAGACCTCCAAATCATGAACCATTTGAATTGAGGACACACCATAACGTCCCAAATATTTGGCCAAATCTGCAAACCAAAATATTGCAATGCAGATAAAAATCCAGAACACTGATCAACATCGAATAACAGAAAAATCAACCGCAATATTGGATCTCATAACTCGATCAAATCTCCATGCGAACTACTAAAACTTCAGCTGAGTCAACTAGAGATACTATTTCAAAACCCTTTAATCTACAACAACTCATGTGCAATACACTGGCCAAACCAACTCACTTAATTTGACTACAACATTGGAACACACAGAGGAATATGTTGACATCAATGACAACACATCACTTAGTCAATCCAAACACATATTTGCACATTTTCCCAACAACATGAATATGATTCCTACAAGTTCACAAGGCCTAGTGGGGCTTTCTTCTTCTCAAAATATTCAAATTCGATCAAGAGCACAACCTGTGGTAGGCAAGGATCAACTTAAAAGTCAGTCACAATCAACACAAGTACAAGGAGGTGTTGTTGTTCATAAAGGACAACAAAAGTAGTACAAGTAGTTTCAATAACTTAGAACATATGAAGAAAACACATGTTAGTGTCTCTATGGGGGTCTGTTTAGCTTTTCCTGGGCAAAAGGATTTACTACATGATGCTTTGTCTAACTTTTCTTTATCAAATGAGTCTTCTAATCAGCAACCTCCTAAATTTGTACTTGTCAATAATCCTCGGGAGAAGAATGATTAGAAAACCAAGGAAGTCAGGCCACCCCTATTTTATGTAACCTTAATCATTGGTCAACATTTAATGCAAATTTTGTATGATAGATTCAGGTGCAAGCAACTTAGTCATGCCAAAGAAAATAGTTGATATGTAGGGTCCACCCCTGACTTGACTTGTTTGACTAGAGTTGACCTTTAATTCATGTGTGATAAACACTATTGGGCATATGCTATTTCAGATGATTTATAGGATGTTGATACTATCATGAATGATTGTGTGATTTATTAGACATTATATGCTTATTATGTGATTGACTATCGAAAGATTATATTGAGCATGTGATTTGATGAGCATAATTGTTGATGGATTTTACATGCCTTACTATAATCGTGAATTATACTAATCATGCACTTGATGATATTTTTATGTACTAACCATATTTAATGATTATCTATGATGAGTTGATCTTATGGTGTGTTTGATTGTTGTATGACTTTCTTCGAGATAGAGACAATTCCACATCACTCATTGTGAGCGGGATGTGTTGTTGCAATTCTCTAACCCTTGTTTGTTATAATATATATATATATATATATATATATATATATATATATATATATATATATGTCGTATAGTTGCTTTGTGGATGCAGGATTTGCAGGTACCAGACATCGACTCCACCTGGCTCCACAGGTCTGAGCGTGTCTTTAAATCCCAATGGTATGTGGTTCGGAGTTGGCACAATTTCCCCTCACATACTCCAGGTCTAAGTTGTTCACTATGAGTCATCAGTGTCTTGGCACAAGTCGTCATGATAGTTAGTAAGCTGAGTTTCTTCTATGTTGTGAGTATGTTAGTATTCGCTGATTATTCCTTTTATGTTGAGATTGACTATTTGATTATTGATGCGAGATTAAATAATTAATGACGTTTATTTTAATTATTTTGGTTAATAGCGATTTGATTATTTGGTTATCTAATGTTTAATTTAATTTATTGGATTCTTGCCTTTTTGGTTATTTGATTATTTGATATTTAAATATTTATTTATTTTAATAATGATTTAATATTTATTGTTTAGCTTATGATATGTTTTATATTTATTTGTGATTTGACCTTTAATGGTATTTATTTATTTAATCGCCTATGGTTTAATATTTATTTGGCTTTTAATGTTTATCTAGTTCATTAATTCATTTATGAGCCTTTGGTTTATTTAATTTAATTTCCCCATTTAATTTATTTAATTGTGGCTCATGTTTTATTTATTAGTTTGATTTTTATATTAAGTGGGTTGTATAAATAATAAAATGATAAAACATTCCCACCAAATTGTAAAAGTATGATTTATATTTACCTTACCTACCCTCTTCTCTTATTGGTTGAATTTAAAAAGGGAGGTAAAAAAAATTATATTATATGGTGGGGTTGGTAAAATATATTATAGATTGGAATATTTTGATTGGTTGAGATTGAGCCTAGGGTTTTTGGTTAATGTTTATCTTTTTATTTTTTTTCCCATGAAGTTTTCAGGGGTTGGTTCCTTTCTGGAAAATTTTCTCCACTAAGTTTTTTTCTTGGTTTTGGTTTTTCTTTTCTCTTGGATTTTGGCTGGAGCTTGGGTTGGATTTGGTTTCATTGGTGGAATCTCTTCTTCAACTTCTTCCATAACACGGGTTGCAGGTTGGAGATGTATTATACCTTTTATATTTTATTTTACAGTTTTCTTGTATGCTTCGTGTCTGTAGATTGAATGTGTGAGCTTGGGGAAATGAATCTAAAATTTGTATAGTGAGGAAGAAAATATATGAAGGCATAAATTTGTTGTAAAGTTTTATTCTATAGTTTGTGGGAAATATTTGTATTTCTGGGTTTGCTGAAAGCCTTTTGTGTCTTTCAGAGTTTGTGTCGTGCATGGAGTTTTGATTTAATATTGGCCTTTAAGTGTTTATTATTTATTTAATGTTGAAGTGAATTTTATTTATTGGGTAATATTATTTTACCCATTAAGTAATTAAAAGGGGGGTAATTTGTATTCTTTTATTTAAAAGTTATTTTCACCCCAGGTCAATGGTTTAATTTATTTTACCTACTCTTGGATTTGATTGGCTGAAAGTTTATGGTAGGTAGAAAATATATTTTATTTTCTTGAACTTTGGGAAGGTAGGTATGAAATATAATATTTTTGAAATATTTTGATTGGAGCATGGTTTTGTTTTGTTTTATTTTGATAAATAAGCCTTCCTATGCATTCACGGGGGTTGGCATCTTTGGTGAATGAATTTCTGAGATTAATTTGGAGATTTCTGGTGGTTGGATTTAAATTGGTTTAAAGGCTTGGACTGGTGTTTTTTTTGTTGGATTCTTCCATTTTCCAGGTTGGTGGTTTTATCGACACTTCACATTGTTTTAAAAAAAGATTGTTTGAAAGATTGTTTGGGGATTTAGAAAAGAATTTTAAGTTGATTCTTATTTTCAGAAATCAGATTTGGAAGAGATTATTTTATTCTTCTTGTTTTTGAGAAATCAAGTTAGAATGTGAGAAATGGTTTCCTGTGGTTTTTCCCTATAATTTTTCCTGTAGTTTTTTTGTAGTTTTTCCTGTAAGTTAATTTGCTATTTGTTTGCTTGTGTGGTACTTTCCAGATTAATTTTTGTACCAGAGGCTTTATTTGAGGGCTATTATATTTTCTAGATTTGGCTTTTACCAGTTTCAATGTATTTGGATGGTCTTATGTATATTTGCTTCTCTGCACCATTGTGGACATTATAGACTCTCTTCCATGTGAATAGGCTATGGATGATTGAGGTGAATATATATGCTATTTTGGACTAGCAAGTGAGTAGGCCTTGTTGTGACATTATCTTCTATTTGATGACAACATTTGATGGCTTGATATGCCTTTGTTTATTGTTAGCCAAGAGACTTATTTTATTATATTGATGTTGTTGTAGTCTTGCATATGTTGTGAAAGTATGTGTGGAAGTTATTGGCTGCATTGAGTATTATTTTAATGTATTTATGTTGGTAGAGCCTTTTGTAATGTGTTGTTGGGCCATGTTAGGAGGAGTGGGCTTCCTTGTGATGACCGGGGTCACAAGAGATAGGCTTGCATGAGGTTCCTTGTAAGGATGCATGAAGTCTAGACCACCAGGGCCCATTGGAGTTTTCCATAATTTGTAAATAAGTGATAACATTGATAATGAATTTATTGGGATGAAAAAATTATAACTCATTTAAACAAGATAATGAATATTTTTGAGTCTCATGACTTATGTCCTAGGGAGGATGTTTTAGGATAAGCATGGGAAGGCCGTGAAGACGGTAAGCTAATCTCCCTTGGTCTCTCATAGGTTGAGATGGCTCCACATGTCCATCAGGCTAGTGCCTTGTGTTATTATGTTATTGTGTTATGAGGATTACATGTGATGACACTCCACTCCTACATGTGTTCCCCCTTTATGATTTATAATTATGCTTATTGGATGCATTTATGTCCTGATAAGTTTTACGCCTCTGGGAGTTTATTCTTGTGGCTCTGTGTGAGTTCTTGCTTGAGAGTCCTTGTTGGTTAGTCTCTTTGGTTTTGAGTGTCAACCTAGATGTAGAGTGTGTTGGGACCTTATGTCATCTCCTAGCACGGGGGGTGGTTCCTTTGGTTCCACATGGTCGGGTGGTTGGTGCTTTTAAACCATTGGGATGTTCTTGTCTTTGGATTCTTCTTGCGTGGATGAGGATGTTTCTTTAGATTATTCATGAATAATAATTATAGCAAGAATGTAAATGATGATGTGACTTATGTAATGAAATTCTTATGTAATGGTTGTAAAAGAGATCATGTTTATGAGGAATGACTATGTTGTTCTAGATATAGTGATAGATTTTGATTATGGTATATGATTGTGATGATGAACCTTGATTTGTGTTGTAACACATTTATATTAAATGAAATGGATGCATGAGATGTGGATAAGTTTGGTGGTTTAGAATTTAATGATGCATTTCATGTTTTTGATAAGCCATGTTAAAAGAAAATGGTGTAAATGTTATGCCAATGGTATTAGATTTGAAATGATGTCTTTAACTAATGATTTAAGTAGAAGAAATGTTATGTCTTGATAGGATGTATGAGTTTTGAGTAATGTTGGAAGATATTTTAGGACATGTTTATGAGTTGTGATTAAATAATTTGAAATTATATTATCATACTTCATAGATAGTGATCTAATGATTGAATCGAAATCCTATAATGCTTGGGATGTAATTGAAGGTTCCTTATGAAATATTGTATGGATGTTCTTAGTGAATGAATTGATAATCTTATTAATGGAAATTATTAGTAAGTGTATGGGAAGATGACTAAATGAGTTCTTGTCTTTTAAGAAAGGATTAGAATGTATCATGTGTTATAGTTTAAGAATTATATCTCCATTTGGTGGATGCTATTAGTGGTTATGGAATTAGGATATTGTATCATAGTTGTTGAAATGTGGTGACTGATCAGAAAAGTACTGTACACTCAGCACATATCTTTGCTGGGGTCTAGGGCTGGGCCGGGCCCCGGGCAGGGGTTCGGGGGTGGCAACCCCTGAGAAAAGCGAGGGTTTGGGGGCGGGAGCCCCTGAGAAATTTTTTTTGGGTATTTTTTTGATGAAAACTGATATTGTAATAAAACCCTAAAAAGGTCGACTTTGTTTTTGCCCTAAAAACGCATGTTATAAGCGGTTGGGATGCTTAAGGCATTGTAAGGTTGATGTACTGTTTTTGCTAGATAATAAGAAAGATTGGACGACTATGTATGGTGGACGTAACCCATTCTGGGTGAACCACGCTAAATCTCTGTGTTATCTGTGTCATGTTTTATTTCTTTATCTTTTGTATTTAAATCTGCATATAGTTGTTAGCTCATATTTGCTTCGGATCTGCTTGAAACCCTAACAATTGGTATCAGAGCAAGGTTTTCTGTAAATTGGCAGGACTCTCAGATTTGAGTGGGAGCAATGGAGGATTCCAAATTCAAGGTCAAAAAGTTTAACGACCAGAACTATCAGCTATGGAAAATGCAGATGGAGGATTACTTGTATCAAAATGATTTGTGGTGGCCATTGGAAGGAAAGACAAAGAAAGCGACCACAATGTTAGATGAAGAGTGGGACATTTTAGATAGAAAGGCATTGGGATCCATTCGATTGTGCCTTGCACTGTCTGTAGCATTCAATATAACAGAAGCAAAAACGACTATAGATTTGATGGCGACATTGACAAAGTTATATGAGAAACCCTCGGCTTCGAATAAGGTATTTCTTATGAAGCGTTTGTTTAATTTGAAAATGAGTGAGGGAGGATCTATAGCAGAGCACTTAAATAAATTTAATACAATTACCAGTCAACTGTCTTCGGTAAAAATTATCTTTGCAAAAGAGTTTAGGGCTCTCTTGATTTTATGTTCTTTGCCAGAAAGCTGGAATAACTTGGTTATGGCTGTAAGTAACTCTATCTCTAGTAAAAATACTTTGGTATTTGATGATATTGTTGGTGTTATCCTAAGCGAAGAAATGCGAAGGAAAAGCACAAGTGAGACTTCAACATCATCGGGTAGTGTTTTGAATGTGGAGAACAGAGGAAGATCAAAAGAAAGAGGAAAAGGCCCTGGGAATGAAAAGTCACGAGGGAAGTCAAAGAAAGGACTCTCTCAATCTAGAGGAAAGAAAGATTGCTGGTACTGCGGAAAGCCTGGTCATCTAAAGAAAGACTGTTGGTCTCAGAAAAACAAAGAAGGAGACAAAAATAAAAATGACAGTAAGGAAGCTAATATTGCAAATAATACTTTACAAGATGCTTTAATCTTATGTTTGGATAATGTTAATGATTCTTGGGTAATAGATTCTGGGGCTTCATTTTATGTTACACCCCATAGAAAATATTTTCTAGATTATGTTCAAGGTGATTTTGGAGAGGTATATTTGAGTGATGATGAGCCTTGTCAAATTGTTGGAAAAGGAAAGATAAAGATCAAGTTGCAGAATGGAAATGACTGGTTTCTATAGAAGGTAAGACATGTTCTTAACTTAAGAAGAAATTTAATTTCTGTAGGGCAACTAGGTAGTGAAGGTTGCATAGTTACCTTCTCAGACAGTATTTGGAAGGTCAGTAAAGGATCATTAGTAGTAGCTAAAGGTACGAAGGTAGGCACATTATATCTGAGTACTGGTAACACTTACTCTACCCTAGCTGCTACAGATAAAGTTACTGCAGGGACAACAACAATAGATGTTGTAAGAACAAATTCGATAATGTGGCACCATAGGCTTGGGCACATGAGTGAGAAAGGGATGAAAATCCTTCACTCCAAAAATCTATTGCCAGGACTAAAAAAGATTGATTTAGAGTTATGTGAAAATTGCGTTTATGGCAAACATAAAAGAGTCATATTTCTCAAGGTTGGGAAAGAGAAGAAGAGTGAGAAGTTAGAGCTTGTGCATTCAGATGTATGGGGACCGGCTCAGGTATCATCTCTTGGTGGCTCTTGTTATTATGTTATTTTTATTGATGACTTAACCAGAAAAACATGGGTATATTTCCTAAAACAAAAATCAGATGTTTTTGAAACTTTTAAGAAATGGAAAACTTTGGTTGAGAATGAGAAAGGAAAAAAGTTGAAGTGTCTCAGATCGGATAATGGAGGTGAGTATTGTAGCAAAGCATTTGAAGATTACTGCTCCTTAAATGAGATTAGAAAACAAAAAACAATTTCAGGAACTCCACAGGAAAATGGTGTGTCAGAGAGAATGAATAGGACTATCATGGAATGCGCAAGGAGCATGAGATTGCATGCTGGATCGCCCTTACATTTTTGGGTAGATGCTGTACATACTGCTGTCTATTTGATAAATAGAGGACCTTCAACCCCTTTGGATGGTAGTATTTTAAAGGAGGCATGGATTGGTAAAAAGGTAAATTATTCTTTTCTGAAAACCTTTGGTTGTGAAGCTTTTGTCCATGTTGATAAAAAAAACAGAACCAAGCTTGATGCTAAATCTCAGAAATGTACCTTCATTGGATATGGGATAGATGAATATGACTATTGGTTATGAGATTTTGAAAATAAGAAAATAAATAGAAGTAGAGATGTTATATTCAATGAGAAAGTTATGTATAAAGAACAAATGCAGGAAAAGAAGCATGAATAGGATAAGCAAGAATATGTGGTGTTGGATGAGATTCCTGAAAATGAAATGCCATGGATACCTGATGTTCAACAACAACAGAATGTCCCAAAAACTCTTGCAAGTGTTAGACGTTCTACGAGGTCAAGTAGACCCCCTGAAAGATTTTCTCCTTCTTTGTATTCTATATTATTAACTGATTCTGGTGAACCAGAAGAATATGAAGAAGCAATGCAGGTGGATGCCAAACAACAGTGGGAGCTAGGCATGAAAGAGGAGATGGACTTCTTGATGAAAAATAAGACTTGGGACTTAGTCCCTTTACCTGTAGAAAAAAGAGCCTTGTCTAATAAATGGGTTTATCGGTTGAAGGAGGAGGAATGAGGTCATAAAAGATATAAGGTCAGACTTGTGGTAAAAGGTTTTGCACAGAAAAAGGGTATAGATTATGATGAAATATTTTCTCCAGTTGTAAAAATGACTTCAATTAGAACTGTACTTAGTCTTGTGGCTACAGATGATTTACATCTTGAACAATTAGATGTGAAAACAACTTTTCTCCATGGAGATTTGGAGGAGGAAATTTACATGTTGCAACCACAAGGATATGAGGTCAAAGGTAAGAAGAATTTGGTGTGCAGGTTGAAGAAAAGTTTGTATGGCCTAAAGAAAGCACCTCGATAATGGTATTTAAAATTTGATAGTTTCATGGCTGAACACGGTTATCATAGATGTCATTCTGATCATTGTGTATATTTTAAGAGAATGGATAATGGTAGTTATATTATTTTGTTGCTTTATGTTGATGACATGCTTGTTGTTGGTTCTAACATGGAACACATAAATGATCTTAAACAGAAATTAGCTAGGTCATTTGCTATGAAGGATTTGGGTGTAGCTAAGCAAATTCTGGGTATGAGGATTACATGGGATAGAAAAAATAGAACCTTGAATTTGTCCCAAAGTGAATATATAAAGAAGGTGTTGAAAAGATTTAACATGCAGGATGCAAAATCAGTTAGTACACCTTTGGCTAGTCATTTCAAATTGACTAAGGAGATGTGCCCAAAGGCACAGGAAGAAGTAAAGAAAATGTCTAACATCCCGTATTCATCAGCTGTTGGCAGTCTGATGTATGCAATGGTATGCACAAGGCCATATATTGCACATGCAGTGGGAGTTGTGAGCAGGTTTATGAGTAATCCGGGTATGGAACATTGGAATGCTGTGAAATGGATCTTTCGGTATTTGAAAGGAACCATTACGAAGGCATTATGTTGCAAAGGATCTAATGCTGCTCTGAGTGGATTTGTTGACTCTGATTTGGCAGGTGATATTGATTCATGAAGGAGCACTACAGGGTATGTTTTTATTTTAGGGGGAACTGCAGTCAGTTGGATTTCTAGGCTGCAAAAGGTTGTTGCACTTTCAACCACTGAAGCTGAGTATGTTGTTGCTACAAAAGCCAGCAAGGAGATGATTTGGTTACAATGTTTTCTGGAGGAATTGGGTCAGACACAGGAGGATCGCCCATTGTATACTGATAGTCAGAGTGCCATTCATCTTGCGAAGAACTTTGATTTTCATTCAAGGACAAAGCACATTCAGCTCAGGTACCACTTCATCTAGACTGTTTTGGAGGAGGGTTAGTTACGGCTTGAGAAGATTCACACAAGTGAGAATCCTGTCGATATGTTCACGAAGGCAGTTCCACAGGAGAAGCTGATTTCTTCATCAGTTTCTGTTGGTCTTCTTGATTGATAATTGTGGAATTTATACCAGTCAAGTCCCAGTGTTTTATCCAACGGATGTTGCATGTACAATGGTGTTGTGTAGTATTAGTCTCCAAGTGGGAGATTGTTCAGTGTGGAGCTTGATCAGTCTCCAAGTGGGAGATTGTTGAAATGCGGTGACTGATCAGAAAAGTACTGTACACTTAGCACATATCCTTGTCGGGGTCCGGGGTTGGGCTGAGCCCCGGGCAGGGGTTCGGGGGTGGCAGCCCCCGAGAAAAGTGGGGGTTCGGGGGCAGGAGCCCTCGAGAAATTTTTTTTGGGGTATTTTTTTGATGAAAACCGACATTGTAATAAAACTCTAAAAAGGCAGACTTTGTTTTTGCCCTGAACACACATGTTATAAGCGGCTAGGATCCTTAAGGCATTGTAAGGTTGATGTACTATTTTTGCTGGATAACAAGAAAGATTGGACGATTGTGTATGGTGGACGTAACCCATTCTGGGTGAACCACGTTAAATCTCTGTGTTATCTGTGTCCTATTTTATTTCTTTATCTTTTGTATTTAAATCTGCATATAATTGTTAGTTCATATTTGCTTCGGATCTGCTTGAAACCCTAACAATAGTTTGTGTTGAGATGATTTTGTGTAGTTACCTGATTTGTAATAAGATGATTGTTGGTTAATTGATATAGTGTAAGAGATTTTATGAGTATTAAACAAGCTATGGGTTAAATGTTTAAGGGGGCTTTGTGAGTATTGCATCATGTGCTTTTGGAATCATGATGAAGTAATAAGTATGCTAGGAGCATAGAATTATAAATGACTATGTATAAGTTAATTGTAAATGGAAATCATGTTAATGCAATGTAAGGGTTAATCTTGATATATGGATGGTGATGTCCATAGTCGAAGGTTGGCTAAAGGTAATAGGAACATTTGGACTTGGCATATAAAATGAATCTAAGTGAAAAGAGAAATAGATGTGCATTGAAAGATAGAATCTCATGTTAAATGAAAGATTAAGTAGATTGCATATCATGAGTGTTAGGTATGTCTATGATGCACCTATGTGTGTATAATGATTAATATTATGAGGTATTGATCTAGAAGAAAGTAAATGTTTATTTCTTATGTAGGTAGATTAAGTAATATTGTTGAGATACCCTAGGGAGGTAGTAGTAATGATTTATTGTTTCTCGCTTAAATAATTGTTTGAATAGTTTGAGGGAATTATTCTATGTTCATAACACTTAAATGTTGTTGTGTGCTCACTGCATTGCTTAAGTGATGTTATGTGCTGTATTGTTTAAAAAAAAATTAAATTAGCATGTTTTTAGCTATATTTCTCTAGGTATTTTGGCGGGCATTACATGATAAGTTGTGACTGTCATATGAGCTATTGACCAAGGGTATAATTCAATTAGATAGGACAACCATTAATATTGTTGCAGTAATTAAAAATATGGGTCTTACCTTACATGCTTGTCCCAACTTTTCAATTCCATAGGACACCTATGTGATAGATTTACCGCCCTACTTTGCCATATGCCTTTCAAGAGACTTCACTACTAAGTTGGGGGCTTATTTGTCATCTAATTGGTCACACATGTTTTTAGAACAAGGTATGGAACTAAGGTAACCATCAATTTTGAAGTATTGGCTAAAGACCATATAGAGCCTTATGTCCTGAATGTTATTAATGCCAATTTAGCCATTTATGAGAAAGAAGACCAACCCATCCCACAAGATCCAATTACTCCTATTGATGGCATTCCTGATATAATCTTTGTATGAATGGGCATATGAAAATCATGAGGATCTTTTTAAACACATGGAGGAAGTAGGACTTGGGATTTATATGTTTCATGAACAAGGTCTTGCTATCCCAAACTTGGTTAAGGATGAAGGATAATAGGATAACTAACATTCTAATGAGCTTTGGAAGCTCTATTTTGATGGGTCTAGAAGTAAAATTAGTGCTGGTGGTGGTTGTATGTGATGGACTTGAAAAGCACCGAGAGGGGGGGTTGAATCAGTGACACAAAAACAAACCCCACTTTAAACACTAACCAGTAGATGAACTTAACCAAGCAGTTAAACAAAATACATGCTATCCAAAATGAAATAACAACATCCACATAAAGTAGAACATCCACCATAACACAAGTGTTTATACGTGGAAAACCCAAATAGGTAAAAACCACGGTGAGATGGAACTCACAAGTTAACTATCTGCAGTAATAGAAAATTGATCGGTTAAGGTCTTACAAAGAGCTCTGCTAGGAGCGAATCTTGTTAGAGATCCCAAGCTTGATTAGAAGCTTATACCTTGTTAATTGTACTACCCTGTTAAGAGTAACCTTGCAAGAGGATTTTAGAATCCAAATTAATGGATCACCTTGTTAGAGGATTTGTACAATGAAGCTTGTTAGAGCTTACTCGGTTAGGGAATGTAGTTATGTTGTAATGATTAGAAAACAACAAGAAATATTTGATTTGTTCTGAGTAGCACAAACTTGCTTGATCAGATCATTCTAAGTACATTCAACATTGCTCTCTATCTAAACACTTATCGCTCTTCAACAAAAGTATTCGCATAGATCACCTCTACTATATCTCTTCTCTCTTTTTTTATCTTGCACCAAATGCTTCACTAAGATGTCTTTAAATAGGCATTTAGACCTAATGTCAGCCATAGGAACACAATTTCCTAGGTGCAGTGTATCTAGACATTTAAGCATAACTCATCACAAAAATGGCTGCCAAACAAACGGTGCTGGTAACGCATCACAAAATTAGATACCTGTTAGAGCAGTCAATACCAGTTGGAATAAAACTTAGTGAATCGTTGTCCAGGAGTCTTCCACTTGATCTTCACCTTCAACTTCATCTTCACTTTGATGCCGACTTAGTGTTACCACAGGTTATTTCTTAGGCACATACTGGTTGACACAAAGTACCGGTTAGAGATGGACTTTGAACATATCGGTTGGTAGTAAAAACCAATTGAAGTTATACTGGTAGTCAATGTAATCATATATGTGTGTGTGAGTGTTTCATCAATGACAATAAGTGATGAATACAGTACAATCATCATCAAGCCAACAATCTCCCCCTTTGGCATTGATGGCAACACTTAGAAAATTTTAGTTTCACAATACCGCTAAGTGTGCACACACAACATATTTACATATTTATTCATATTCACCTTTTAATGCAATCTTCCCCCTTAATGCATGCATAAATACAAAATTTTCAAAAACACACATACATATTATTACTCCCCCTTTGACAAAAATTCCAAAATGATAAAGTAAAATATATATACATATATAGAAAATCTGTATTAGAGTGTTCATCATATATTATAATTGTAAACAAGTTCATGCATTGGATATTCTCATGAGAATATTATTGAAATTTTGTTGCATCTGGGATAGAGCATTCTTCCATGATTCCAGTATGTTATCCGTATACTCAGAGGTAGACAACAATTGAGAATAGAATTCTTCCATTTAATCTAGCGTGCAGGTTTCAGGAGTAGCAAGAATAGCTTCTGCACTGGAGTAGGCTCTCTAAAAAATGTCAATCCCTGAGGTGAGCTGACTCTTGAGCTCTCTTAGAGATTGGAATCTCTTAGCTCTCTCATTATCATACCTATTTAGTTTGTCATGCAGTTCATCTATAGACCGGTTAAAGGCATGAATAGAGTCCTGGATGGGGGTATATGCCTTGCATAACCTTTCTATTTCCTGCTCAGTCTCAACTTGATTATTAGAAATATCAGAATAAAAGAAAGTAATATTGGAGGTAGAGGCAAGACACTTTCCTCCATATTCAATAGCTTTCTTTAACAGACTACCATTATGAGATAAAGTTATTTTGCTATTTTCAATGTGCTTAGCCAATTTATCTCCATATGCCTTCTTGTGGCTCTTCTCAGCAGATATTTGAGCAGCATCTTCAAGTGATTTGATTTGGTCCGATGCATCTACAACTAACTGACCAAGTTTGCTGATAGGAGTAGGAAGATGTGCGACAAAGGTTTCCGGTAGTAATCTAGACAAAATTTCTACAACATTCTGGATTGTCTTTGCCTCAATTCTTTTCTCTTTCAACCTCTTCTTGTGTGCACGAGATTGCATAACATTAGCAATCTTCATCATTTCTGATGCACTCAAGGTATTCATGTCAATAGGTCCTGAAATACTTAAAGAGTCTTCATCATCATCATCAAGTAGTTCTGGCTTTGCTGGTTCAAGGGGTGTACTCTTAATGATGGCTCTTTTTGTGTTCTTCTTTGTTGCATCTTCTATTTGCTAAGGAATAACTTCCTCAATAGACTCCTTTTGAGTAGTCTCAATGACCGGTGGAGATTGGGGTTTCTCCAGTTGTTCAGTTGCCAGTTCATTGACCTCTTTTAGTTGATTACCCGGTTGATCACCTGATGTAACTTGTACTTCTATGATTGTAGGAGGATCCATATCTAGTGTAGTAATGTCTTCAAATAGGTCTACTATGTCATGAATATCTTCATCAACAAGAATAATGGAGTCATCCTTCTTCTTGGTTGGATAGACAATGCCAACTTGAATGATTTCCTCTTCATCCATTTCTGGTCGAGGGACATCTTTGAACGATTTCCTTTTCATCCATTTCTGGTCGAGGGACATATTTTGTGGTATCATCCTTACTGCTTGAGTGGATGACATCTTCCCTCTTTTTGATTATACAGGCTAGTTGATGTGTCTCAGACTCAACAAATGACCTTTTTCCATTTAGAATCTTCAGTCTTCTTACTTTAAAATCAAAATATGCTTTGTATTCCTCAGTTAAAGCACTAATTCCATTTGATGATAGATTGGGAAAATATTGTACAAATACTTCATCAAAAATCTTCTTTTCTATTTGAATGGCTTCTTCCCATTTATTTAACAAAGTATTATACAAAGAGACTGAAATATCCTTCTCCAAATCATGTGGAGATCTACTGTAATGACCCAAGTAGGTCAGTACCTTTTGAAGTACTTGCTTCTGCTCATCTTCAGTAAAAGAATCGTAATGTTCTTTGACATTGTCAAACCTGTTTCTTCCCAATGACTTTATTGTTCTTTCAAATGTTGTTGTAGGTTTGAAGGTGGCAATGTCTAATGGTGTAGGTGCCTTTGACACTACCTTTACCTTCTTAGGTGTTCTATCAGTTGCCTTTTCCTTTTTAGATTTTTCTTCAGAATCTGTACCCTTAGATTCTGGTTGCAAAATCCGTTTCCTATTCCTCTTCTTTGGTACACTCTCCTTCTTGTCATAAATTCTAGATGCTGGTTCCTTCTTGGTTAGGACACTCTGAGTCAGCCTTGTAATTTTCTTCACAGGAGATTTTTCATCACATTTCTTTTGCTTTTTCTACAGGTGCAATACCAGTTTCAATTGGTGCAACTTGGACTGCTAAGATGTCCAATTTTGCCTTCTTTTTATCTTTGGGTGATGCTAACAGAGTATTAGCATAGCCAACCAGTAAGTCATGATTGACCTCATAGCTCATATCTTCCTCCCTTGGTTCAATTGCTTGCATCAAGCAAAAGTCAGTGGTAACCGTGAAGATTATGTCTTTTTCAAAATGTTTTACCACATCTTCAGGTAACCTCATTCTCAAGCTCATCTTTTTTTGGAATTCATTAAAGTACCTGTTCATGGCAGCCGAAAAGGTATTCTTCATAGCCTTAATGCTGTTCTTGATTTGTGCATTGACTTGTTGTTCTTTGGACCATTCAATGTCACCTATACCAAGTAGAAAGTTTTGAAAGTAGAAAAATAACCCAGCTAACAGCTGACCAAACTTGAACTTCTGAGTATTGTCCTTCTTAATGGATTTCAAATTTTGAAATAGCTAAAGTCTGATAGCTTCACAAATATCATAGTCTACATTTTTAATCATCATTTCATGTGCTGTATGAATTGCTGTGGATGGAACACTGTTAAGTCTACTGGAGTAGAACACTTGGTAGCCTATCACCATTGCTACAAGTTTCACTGCAGCGTCCCTAATATTGTTGATAGAAAAAGCACGCCTATCGGATGTAGAACCAATTAACTTGAACACAATATCTTTTGAAATTCTCCTCAACTCAGGAACTTTACTGGTTGAGCAATAACCCGTTACACCCCTAATACCCTCCTTGGTTATTTTGTGAGTTCTCTCCAGATACATATTTTCACCATGGACTCGACTCAAAATTATTCTTATGTTTTCATCCTCAAAGTCTTCAAGAAAGTAAGCGAATTATGAAATAGTTTTTTAAAAACCTTAGCATATTTAGCTTCAATCTTTCCATCCTTATTACAGAGTGATTTTAGCTGAGTATAGATGTGAAGAGTTCCCAAATCTTCAATTTTGCAATCTATATAGTTGGACAAATCACCTTTGACCACAACACCACTTGGGACTTGCGACAATGCATTGTAAGACATAATTTCATCTGCCCTTAGAACTTCCTCAGGCTCAGCAGTGATCATCAACCTTCCTACAAACTTAGATGTAGATGCCATTCTAGATAAACAAGTTTCGAGGAGGTATACAAAGAAATACCTAGAATTTTGCACGTCGCTTCGTTTCTTGGTTGGATTGATCAAATGCACTCTAGTTCTCTTCTCCGTGACTTCCGATTCAATTAGATTTCTCTTAATCACAAAACAATTCGCTAATTCGCACCAAGACAATCTTGCTCTGCTCTGCAATCGCTTCAATTTCTTTTTCCGAAAGAGTTAGGGTAAAAACGATAAGGTAAAACTTGTTTTTATCCTTTTTACCAACTGCAATAAATGCTCATACTTTTAGGTTACAAACCCTAATTTCACTGCTTAAGTGAAATACAGGTTACGTCAAAAATCACCAAAATTCAAAATTCAAAAAGAAAAATTCCCGCTTATTTTACAAAAGGGGTTTGGAAATGTTTTACCGTTATGCTCCCCTTAGTCATATTAGACAGGCTTAAGTCATTTGTGTTGGATTCTCTTCACTAGGTGAAGGAATGATTTCCTCTACAGGAAATTCTTTTCTTTTCTTCTTCTAAGTCTGGTTCATATCTTCTCTTGTTTCCTCAACATCAATTTTCTATTTGCCTTTCTGATCCTTGAAGGAGTTGACCGGTTTACTATTCCTTTTTCTACAAAACTTTGCCAGGAGCCTCGGTTTGTTGCAGTGGTAACAGACCATACTGGATGATCTCCAGGGTCCTGCATTTCCTCTTCTTGTTCTTTTTCTGCAGTTCATAGCCACATGGCCAAGGTTATTACAAAAGGTACAAACAATATTTGTTCCCTTTTCCATTTCGAATGGACTAAACCGGTTGCCATAGGATCTTTGCCAGTCCCTGTTTACCTGGTTATCAAAATTCCTTGTCCGATCACCATATGGTCTAGGATGCATGTGTGGTACATGATTGTTTGATCCATATCTGCACTCAATATGTTTATGCCCATACATTCCACAAGTGTAGCAATGTCCTTCAAACTTTCTAGACACATACCTAGCATTAATATTGTAACTTTCATTTTTGTTAGGTTTGTTCCTACAAACATTTACAGTATGACCAGGCTTATGGCAAACAAAGCAGACAGGTTTGAAAGCCTTCTTACCGGTAGTCTTATTGACTTAGAAACAATTTTGTTCTTTAGATTGTTGCTCTTTGTGCGAGAGGATTCACCTTTTTCAGTTGTATGAAAACCAAGTCTAGAGATATCACCCTTCATTCTTTGTGATTGAATTTGTTCTTCCAGCATGGTAGAACTTTTGATGAACTTCTCTAATTTCTCATTGGCTTCAGTAAGATTTTTGACAAGATCTTCATTATGCTTAGACAGGTTCTCTTGCAAAGACGATGCCAACTCAAGATCTAGCTTTAAGTTCTCATTTCTTCTATTTCAGCTATTAAGTCCTCATGCATAGTATCTTTTTCCCGTTTGATCTTTATGATTTCCAGATCTCTTATCTTGATAAGATCTTCAATAGCTCTTCTGGCTTCTAGTTCTTGACTCATGCGGATAGTGAGACCTTCCAACTCTCTTCTTAAATTCAGTTTCTCACCCTGCAACTTTTCAAGTTCTTTTGATAAAGCATCAATATTAGCTTCGTCTGAAGAACTATTGTCAAATATTTCTAATAGTTTTTCAGATAGCTCTCTCCTCTTGACTTGAGAAGCTTTTAGTTTGCCCCTAAGGGATTCAACTTCATTTCTACTAGCTTCTAGCTCTCTAGCCATCTCGAAGTAGCTTCTATCCCCCATGGTAGTTTCAAGATTCCGTTCTAAGCGGTTAGGCTTCAAAGAAGTTAGGCTCTGATACCAATTGATGGACTTGAAAAGCACTGAGAGGAGGAGGTGGGTGAATCAGTGACACCAAAACAAACCCTACTTTAAACACTAACTGGTAGATGAAATTAACCAAGCAGTTAAACAAAATACATGCTATTCAAAATGAAATAACAACATTCACATAAAGTAGAACATCCACCATAACATAAGTGTTTATACTTGGAAAACCCAAATAGGTAAAAACCACGGTGAGATGGAACTCACAAGTTAACTATCTGCAATAATAGAAAATTGACTGGTTAAGGTCTTACAAAGAGCTGTGCTAGGAGTGAATCTTGTTAGAGATCCCAAGCTTGATTAGAAGCTTATACCATGTTAAGAGTACTACCCTATTAAGAGTAACCTTGTAAGAGGATTTTAGAATCCAAACTAATGGATCACCTTGTTAGAGGATTTGTACAATGAAGCTTGTTAGAGGTTAATCGGTTAGGGGATTTAGTTATGTTGTAATGATTAGAAAACAAGAAGAAAGATTTGATCTGTTCTGAGTAGCACAAACTTGCTTGATCAGATCATTCTAAGTACATTCAACACAGCTCTCCATCTAAACACTTATCGCTCTTCAGCAAAAGTATTCGCATATATCACCTGTGTATACACATAAAATTGGCTATGAGTGATATATATTTATTTAATGTTTATTCTTCTATTAAATAGTTAATTTGAAAAGATTAATTTATTTAATTCATTTTTCATGTCTTTCTATTAATTAATTCATCGATCCTATTCTTCTAATTAAATAATTAAATATCTAATATTTAATTACTCCTTCTGACCAAGTTAATTAAATATCTAATATTTAATTATCTTCTCCAAGCAATTAAATATGTAATATTTAATAGTTATTCTCTTATCCTCTAGTCTCAAATATTAAATAATTCCTCTAAATTATTTAAATCCCTTTTCCAACTCACCACCTTCCATCTCCACTTCATCTTTCCTTTGCCAACTCATCCAAATTGTGGCTAAGGAAATTAATATTTCTTAAATATTAATTCATCATTTATCTTCAACCTCCAAAATTCAATTAATATTGTGTACGTACACATATTTTATAACCATCTTCTATATTCTCTCCAACACCCCCTACATCTTAGGAATGACTTGAGTCTACTTGTCCTATCATGCCTAAATCTTCTCCAACTATCCCTAGATTCTCTCAATCAGCAACCCAGTCAAGGTGAGATGAGTGACACGTGTCTTCTCCTTCCCCCTTTCTCTCAACCTTCACCTTTTCTCACAACCATCCAAATTTGCAGATCTGATTATGACCATTGATCTAAGCCACATCATCTCATCCTCTCAAGGTCTATAAAATCAAGAGCTTCAGTTGAGAGAGAGTTAGTCTTCAAGTGCATTTTCAAGCAAATCATATGTAAAACTTATGCATTCGTGAGTTTTAATCTTGAAGCAAAATAGCATTATGATTTTAGCATAATTATGTAGTATTGCATACCATAGTATCAGTTAACTACCAGTTATCAATCCATTCTTCATATGCCATCTTGGAAGCCATTAGTGAATTGACTGAGAACACACCATCTGCAACCAGGAATAGTGAAGTTAGGACACAATGAGACATAAACCATCAAGGTAATATTAGTATTTTTATTTCATATGTATTTCATGTAGTTTCATTGGTTGAGTTTGGATTTCTTGTAGCATTTCCATTGGTATTTTGTGAAACTAACTTGTTGTAGGTAGCATTCTGAGGATGAAATTCAAGTCGACACATTTTGGCGCCCACCGTGGGGCTCATGGACCTTACATATACCTTTAAAAATCTCAAAAAAGTAAAATTAACGTATTTGTAAAGCAGATTCACGCATATGTGAATTCTGACAGCGCTTTTGCTGATAGGTTAGCGCATTTGCCATGCAGGTTAGCGCTTTTGTTTAAAAATCTATGCATTAGCATTGTTGGTTAACGCTTTTGTCTTCTAGGTTAGTGCTTTTGTCCTCTAGATTAGCGCATTTATTAAAGAAATCACGCTTTTGTATTCGCAGAGTAGCGCTTTTGTAGTCTAGGTTAGTGCTTTTTCTCTACAGGTTAGCGCTTTTGAGGAGAAAGATAGCGCATATGTTAGAATAGCACTTTTATTTTGAACTAACAAAATTTTCTTGCAGGCCTGAATGTCCAAAAAATTAGATTTTTCAAACTACTAACATGCATGTGCAGGATGGTGTTTAAGACAAATTTTATGGATTTCTTCATCTAATTAATTAAAGTCCTTATTTTGGGAAGTAATATATCATGTCTTGTTCATTTAGTCTAACTAAGAGGATAAATTGACAACATGCAACTTGCATTTTTTAGTAACTTCTCTAAAATAGTTGCACATAGACTTCTAAAAAGGCTAAAATAAACACCATGCTTGTTGGAGCAACATCTCCAAATAGGACTTAGCCAACAATTGCTTTGAAAAGGTTAAAAAGAACACTTATATTCCATGTTTCGAAAGTGGTAGGTATATGCTCTCCCCTTAATTGGGTGACCAAAAAGCCAAACCCACTCTTTTATGCTTTCTTTACTTTCAAGCAATGAATTCCTTTAGAGGGCCTGCCTTCCCGAGCTGCCTTGAGGGGGCCAGTGAGAGGGGAACGACTTAAAGTGGAAACAGACTAATACCGAGTCCTTCCAATCCACTATAAATAAATCGTGTTTGTGACGAAAGTCCCAAACAACATGTGCTGATAAGTTCATACCGACAGTATGTTTCCCCATAAACCCTATGGAGCGTAACCTTTATAGGTTGGGAACCTTCTGTATTTACAGAGCTGAAAGTGCCACATGTATGGCCACATGACCGAAAGCCTTTACTAAAAACAACTTGTACTAGTTGCCAAAATCCTTCTAGTTGTTGGCATAGGAGGTCGGACCTCTGAAGCGGGTCACACACATATGGTTCTTAGTAGAGATATAAAGTTTTCCATGGGGAGTTTTCATGGAAACTGGTGCTTGGCTGCCATGAAGAAGTGAGTGCCAAGGGTGGAGCCAGTGGGGTCAAGCATCTAAATATCCGCTTTGAATAGCATAGCTTTGGGAGAAACCCCATGTGAGATTCAACAGCTATTGTCTCAGCCTGCCATAAGATTTGTACTTGCTTGTGCATTCTGTTTATTAAATATTGTGTCTTCTATGTCCGTAACATGTTCCAAATGGTCAAAAATTGAAGAAAATTATCACCTACAAGCGAACAAAAATCCAACAAATTATTGAAAATTTTTGATCAAAAGGGCAATACAAAAGCTTTCCAACATTTGAAACACCAGATCAAAACTGAAGTATCAAAACGTCAGTATCAAAATACTTCTTGAGTAGATTTGTCTCTAAAAACATCACATATTTTCAAACTAGCTCAACAACTAGGTCACTAATCTAACAGGTTATTCCCAAGAAGTTCTATAAACATCAACATTCAACAAACTATTGATTCAAACATCTTAAGTTCAAAAAAAAATAAAATCAACATCATTGTCAAGTCTCTCATCAGGATAATCAAGTCCTCTATCACGAAGCTTGATCAATCCATACTAGGCTCATAATCTTGGATATATCTTTTCTATTTTGAACCTAGGTTATATCAAAACCAGAATTGCACCAACATTGGAATCAAACAAACTTGTAAATTATCAAATGTTTATATGACTTTTAAGTATCACCTTAAGAAAAGAAAACCCAGTTATAAAGCTACTCAGAAAAGAATAAGATTCTTGCATATCAATCGCAAGATTTTATTAAAACATAGGACATTCCTACACCGTTTTCGTCACTACTTACGTGGTTGCGATACAGAGTTAGACAATGAAATTTTTCAAAGACGTACTTTTCAACAAAGAGACACTTTATCACAACGAACAAACAATAGCGGTAAAATCAACAAAGCATATCTTCCTAAACTAATAATCACCTATTGACTTTTTTCTTTGAAAATTACAACAACTTTGAAATAATCACATGCCAGTTTGGACTAGAGCCCAATACGAACAACTTAGAAAACAACAACAAATGGAGGAAAAAGATAATCCTGTATTCCAAACTTTTGGGTTTACTGCTGTTGACGAAGAAGCAGTCAATAGCACCATTAGAGACCTCGAGCAAGATTTCAAATTTGATAGGCTAATGGAAAAATTGTTGGCAAAGCAAAAAGAGAAATATCTCTTGATGTTGGCAAAATCTGGAGCTAAACTACCACAAAACTTTAACATAGAAAGTTTGAAACAAGATGTAGAGGCAAGTAACACCCAAAACACAGATGATCCAAATAACGAAGATATGAACAAAGAAAGTCATGAAGAAACAAGAAAAGAAAGGAATGACACAAGATAAGAACGTAGTGATAAAAGAACTCACAAAGAAACAAGGAGAAACTATGTGGATAATCTTTTATCAAACCTTACTCAGCAAATGCAAACTCTACAACAATAGATACAAGACATGCAAAATGGAACAAGCTCCAAGAAGTATTCATTAGAAGATATATGCCCATATCCTTTCGATAAGAATTTGAATATGATACCATTTCCACAACATTACGAGATTCCTAAATATGACAAATACGATGGAAAATCCAATCCTCAGGATCACATTAGGGAGTTTTGTACTATGAGCATGGAATTTTCTCATGATGAAACTCACCTTATGCGTCTTTTTCCTAGGAGTTTAAATGGACAATCAATGGAGTGGTTTTCAAGATTACCATCCGGAATCAAATCTTTTGAAGAACTTGTGAATAGATTTATTTCACAATAGATAACAATGCTGGACCTCTGTAATGTTAAACAAAAGAATGGTGAATATTTTATGATCTTCTTACAACGATGGAAATGCATGTTTAATAGGTATCCCTGAGATGTACCTGATCATGAAAAAATGGACATATTCATTGATAATCTTATCAATGAAATGAGTTATCGGCTAAGAGTGCAATGTCCTCCCTCTTTTGCCAAAATGATTGAGAATGGTTTGAAAATAGATAACACAATGGTAAAGAAAGGAGAACTAAAAATTTACAATAACTCATACAACAACAACAACAACAACAACAACAACAACAACAACAACAACAACAACAACAACAATGACAAACCCAAGTTTTGGTCAAATAATAGGAATGCCAGCGATGAAGGAAATGACGATAATAGTACTACAAAACAACAACAACCAATTTTTAATCTATCAAGTCAAATCCCAAGCAATAACAATCTGGAAAACAATAAAGCCAAGTCCTTTTTCTCCAATCCTCGGAGGAAATTCACAAACATTGGAGAATCTTTGGAAGCAGCTCTAAAAAATCTACTTGCCAACAAATTAATTGTTTTACCAGAAGCAAGAAGTTATGAACCACCAGTCAAGCCAAATTGGTGGAATGACAATCTTTTTTGCAATTACCACCAGAATAAAGGACACCTAACAAATGATTGTCAAAGATTGAAACACCTTATTCAAGATCTAATCGATAATGGAACCATTACAGTGGATAGCCATAAGACAAATGATTCACACCTAGCTTTCAAAACTCCACTTCAAAATTATGACAAAGGTGAACCATCACAATCAAAAGATGACAAGGGGAAAGCCAAAGTGAATTACACTTATACATATGATGATGTGGTAAATGTGATCATTGTTAAAGATAATCCACCTTCATAACCAATCAATGTTATTACTAGAAGCAAAGCAAAGGTTACCTTTCCAGGTATAGCAAAAGATCCACCATCCATTTCACAACAATACAATTTAGTAGAGAAATTACAAAGAATACCCGCTCAAATATCAATTCTGGAACTTCTCAAGGTTTCACCTAATCATAAGGAAATTTTGGAGAAAGCTTTAGTGGAAACAACAGTTTCAAAAGATTTGGATATAGATCAATTCCAAAACATGGTAGGACACCTTATAGCTCCTTATTGCTTATTGCTTTTTGAAAATGATGACGCATCCTTACAACATCCTCACAATGCTCCCTTACATGTTGAAGTCTCCATTAATAAAACTCGTGTCAAACGTGTACTCACAGATGGAGGAGCTGGCTTAAAAATTTGTGCATTAAGTTTGATAAAAGCTTTGGGATATTCAGAAAATGCAGTGGACCCGAAAAAGAAAATAACCATCAAGGCTTATGATGAAGCCAAACGTTCTTCTAAAGGAACTGTTGTGCTACCAATAAGAATAGGACCCGTGGAAAGGGATACATTGTGTCAGGTTTTAGATTTGAACCTCTCTTACAACATTCTTCTAGGATGACCATGGATTCACAAGATGCAATTAGTTCCTTCTACATATCATCAATATGTGAAATTTCCTTATGAAGGACAAGAGATCTCTATAATTGCATATTCTAGTCAATATTGCAATAATTTGAAGCCAACACAAGATACAAGAGTTCCACATAATAGAGAATCAATATATCTTACCAAAGAAATTCAAGCAAAGTTATGAGAAACTTTTGAGGAAAAGCTAAAATTAAATGATGAAGGAATGGGAAAATATTCTTTGCATAATTTTCCACTTCCCCCTAAGTCATATGGAAAGCCTACAGATATTCAATCAAAGACATCAAAAAAATCAAAACATATGTTTGAAGGGACATTTGTTAGTGTTGGAACTCTTGAAGAAGAAAATGAAGACAAAGACATTCTTGGTTGGTTGTACAAGGACGAAGATAAAACTATAGCAATAGCAACATAAGTCAATATTCCCATAAAACAATATGGCAAAGGTTATGGAATCATGCAAAAAATGGGATATGAAGGAAAATGACCAATTGGTAAGCGACATCAAGGTATTTTAGAACCTATTTGTCCACACTCACAATCCAAAGAAGATAAATCCGAGCTTGGATATCTAAAATCTAATCAAAGGCAACATAATCACCCACATCAAAAATAGAAAAATAAATCAGTTTCTAAAGAAGAAACTTGGCAAGAAAAGCTACATCAGCGACCGAAATAGTATCCAATAAACAAAAGAAGCAAGAAGAACATGAAATGAAAGAAGAGGAGATTACCATCCAAGGTAAAGAAAAATCTTGTCAACAAGTTTTGAAAATACAAACAAATACCAAATCTGAACAAGATATTCCAGAAGCAGCAAAAATAGAGATGATAGAAATTAGGGAACTTTTTGCACCATACAACATTCCTGTATAGTATAGTGGAGTAATCCTAGATCAAGATTCAGAGACAGATTCAAATGAGTATGAATGGAGTCCAGATGTCTTATCTACTACATCAAGTAAGGAACATAATGAAGACCAAGCAGCTATCATACAAGAAGACTTGTCTATTGCAAAACAAAATATGGTGTTAGAAAGAAGGCAAGAAAAACTCAGAATTCAGAGAAGTAATGACACAAGAAGTACAAAAAAGTACAGATCAAGCATCTGAAAATACAAGATTTTCATGAAAAGAGGAACAAGATGTATCCAAATGTGGCTGAACTAGAGAAGAATTAAGAGATAGTCAAGTTGGATTGACTATTAGTCCAAAAGAAGTTGAGTTTGAAAGGAGACAAAATCTAGTAAAAGAATCCTCTTTATCATGTACACAATTATGTCAACTCCAAAATGCAAATGAGGTCAATCAAGAAGGAATTTGCAGTATTAAAGACGTGTGTGTTGATATAGTCCATTCATTTAAGGGACAAATATCAGTTGAAGACCCACTTGAGTGTGAACTACAAAATACTAATATTGATTTTGTTAGAATTAATTCAGAGATGCTTGAGAAAGACAATTCTCAAAAACATTTAATCTATGATAGTACCTATTCTATGCCAAGTTATGATCATTATCTCATGAACGTTGAAACACCTAATGATGATAGTGATTATGATTTACCTCTTCTTCATCCTGAACTAATTGATTGGGATAATTTAGACAACCCGAAACTGAATGTCTTTTGTAATGATCATGACTTAGCCGTGTACCTTAACGCTATTGAACCCATCCCACCTAAGATATCTTCCATTGCATAATCGAGTGATGTTTCTCGTAGTCAGGAGAATGCCAAACTTTCCAGTCGAAAAAGTGAAATAAAGCAAGGAAAGAGACCTATTGTTGAAAACCATTTAATGGTAACACTAGATCAATCAAAAAAGAAAACAAAGGACGTATCTGATGGTGATAACCTCTTTGAGGCACCATAAGATGGAAAGTTTGACATTCTTCCTACATATTTTTTCAGGAGAGATCTGCTATCCTGATAGAACCAACAAAAGCATTAAATATTGGTACATTAAAGGATCCTAAAATACTTCATTATGCTGCCTCATTATAAAAAAAACAAAGGGATGAATACATGGAATTCTTTAAGCAAAGACAAATAAATTTTGCTTGGTCCTATGTAGATATGCTAGGACTTAATCGAGATCTTATCATGTATCACCTTAATGTGGATTTAAAAGAAAAACCAGTTAAGAAGAAGCTAAGAAAGATGCATCTGCACATTTCTCTTCTTGTAAAAACTGAGCTGAAGAAACTATTAGAAGTGGGCTTTATAAGACATGTTGCTTATCTAGAATGGGTTTCAAGTATTGTACCAGTATCAAAACTGGATAAAAGCATAAGGGTCTGTACAGATTTCAGAGATTTGAATAAAGCATGTCCAAAAGATGATTTCTCGCTACCAAACATTGATATCATAGTAGACTTATCAGCAGGGCATGAGATGTTTTCATTAATGGATGGATTCTCAGGATATAATCAAATAAGAATTGCACCTGAAGATCAAGAAAAGATAACTTTAACCTGTGCATGGGGAACATATTGCTGGAATGTTATGCCATTTGAGCTTAAGAATGTAGGAGCGACTTATCAAAGGGCTATGACAACAATTTTCCATGATATGATGCATACACTTATGGAAGATTATGTCGATGACATACTTGCAAAATCTCATACAAGACAAGAACATTTGAACATTTTAAGCAAAATTTTTGATAGGTTGGAAAGATATCAATTGAGATTAAATCCCAAGAAATGTGCATTTGGGATAACCTCTGGAAAACTCCTTGGCTACATTAGATCAGCTCATGGAATTGAAGTAGATCTTGAAAAAGTCAAAGCTATCATGGAAATGGAGTCACATAGGAAGATAAGTCAATTGCGATCTTTACAAGGAAGATTGCAATCAATCAGGAGATTTGTTTCTCAGTTAGCAGATAGATGTCTTCCATTCACCCATCTTCTACATAAAAAAGTTCCATTCAAATGGGAGCCAAAATGTGAAGATGCTTTTTTGCAAATAAAAGAATATCTTATGAGTCCTCCAGTACTGATATCACCAACCAAAGGGAAACCATTGTTGCTCTATATCTCAACAAAAAATATATCTTTAGGAGCCCTCCTAGCCCAACATGATGATGAAGGAAAAGAAAGAGAAGTCTATTATATCAGTAGAATGCTTGTTGGCTATGAATTAAATTATTCCTCAATAGAAAAGACATGTCTAGCAGTTGTATTTGCAATTCAGAAGCTGCGACATTATATGTTGATTCATTCTGTAAAACTAATAGCAAAGATAGATCCTCTCAAATTTTTGTTGAGAAAGTCAACAGTGATAGGGAGACTAGCCAAATGGGTTATGATACTGAGTAAATTTGATATAGAGTATGTTGACTGGAAAGCTATCAAGGGACAAGTTATCGCTGATCAATTGGTTGATGCACCTTTGCAAAATGACATGCCTTTGCACATTGAATTTCCTGATGCAGATATCTTGATAGTAAGTACAAACTTTTGAGAATTGTACTTTGATGGTTCTTGTACACAATATGGATCTGGTGCAGGCATTTTTTTATCACGCCTCAAGGACACACAATTCCCAAATCATATAGACTGCGGTTTCCATGCACTAATAATACTGTAGAATATGAAGCATTGGCTATTGGGCTTAAAATGGCTATTGAATGGAATGTCAAAGAACTACATGTCTATGGTGATTCGCAACTTATCATCAATCAAGTAAATGACGAATATCAAACAAAGGATGATAAACTTATGCTAGACAAACAACTGGTGGAGGAATTTAAAGGACACTTTAAAGAAATATCATTCACCCAGATTCCAATAAATGAGAATAAAGTAGCATATGCCATGGCTACAATAGCATCTCTGTTACAAAATAAGGAGAATCAACAACGTTACAAATTTCTCATGGAAGATATCTTAACCCCTACCATTCAATCCCAACATACCTACCGAATTTGCCATATATCAAGAACCAATCAATCCTCATACGGTCAAACTTATCAATATTTAAAAGAACATATCCTTCCTCTTGACTTATCTTGTAATCAGAGAAGGAATTTTATCCGCTAGTCCTCTCGCTATACTATAATTTCTAATATCCTATATAGGCGTGGTCTAGATGGTACTTTGTTAAGATGTCTTGAACAAGAAGAATCTGAAAAAGTTCTTGACGAAATTCATATAGGTATTTATGGCACACACTCAAGTGGTTTAACATTGGCTAAGAAACTTCTTTGTATGGGTTACTTTTGGCCTACTATGGAGAGAGATTCATTCACATATGCTAGAAAATGCAAACAATGTCAGATCCATGGGAATCTCATTCATGCGCCAACACAAGAATTATATCTTATGACAGGACCATGGCTATTTTCACAATGGGGCCTTGATTTGGTAGGAAAGATAAATCCCTCATCTTCTAATGGAAATAAGTTTATTCTGATAGCTACTAAATATTTTACTAAATGGATTGAAGCAACACCTTTAACAATAGTGATTGGAAAACAAATATCATCATTTATTTTGAATTATATAATCTATCGCTATGGAGTTCCTATGACCATTATCACTGATAATGGAAGACCATTCAAAAATCAAGATGTGAAGGAGCTATGTGAACAATTTCATATCCAACATAGGTTTTCTACTCCATATTATCCATAGGGAAATGGTCAAGCTGAGGCATCAAACAAAACTATCTTGAAAATCTTGAAGAAAACAGTCAATGAAGCTGGAAAAGACTGGCACATTCATCTAAATCTTGCTCTTTGGGCATACCGAACTATCATCCACACTCCAACAGGGGCAAATCCATATTGTTTGGTCTATGGATCAGAAGCTATATTACCTATAGAAGTAGAGATACCTTCTCTACGAGTATCCTTGTAAGGTCTTATACCAGAAGAAGAACAACGAGTCTCTTGACTCCAAGAACTAGAATTGATTGAGGAACGTTGCCAAAGTGCAACAGATCATTTGAAAGTATATCAACAAAGAATGGCAAGAAGCTATAACCTCAGAGTCAAGTCATGCATTTTTTAGATTGGAGATATAGTTCTAAGGGAGAATCCAAGAAATCAACAAGATTGAGAGAAGAAGGGAAAATTTGAACCAAATTGGCTAGGACCTTTTGTCATAGTATGAACATATGGATCAGGAGTATACAAGTTATCTACCCCTGAAGGTGATTGGTTTTATTAACCTATCAATTCTATCCATCTCAAGAAATTCTATGCTTGAGATATAAAGTCCTGAAAAAATCAATAAAAAGCATATAAAGTCCTGAAAAAATCAACAAAAAGCATATAAAGTTTTAAAAAAATCAAAATATGGAAAAAATGCAATAAATTTAGATAATGAAAACTTAGTAAACAGGTGCTATCTAAGAAACAAGTTCCTCCATCTATGAGATCACTTTGTGCACCTATCCACTCCATCCTATCACATCTATCGCTTCCATATATCTTAGCTTATTCATTCCATCTTTCGCATCCATTTGTTCTGAACCATTTAGCAAGAAATATGCAACATACCAATAGTTATCAATCTTTGACATACTTGTCATAGTCATTGTCTTAGATTTTATTAAAATCTATCAATCTGCATTTGTATCCTTCCATGGTTTGGATTTTGATTAATGTTGGCATATGCACACTCCAATGAGACATTGTATGTGATTGAAGGTTTTGTTATTGATGGCAACCTTTCAATCCTATGGCATCGGCAAAGACATTATACCGGCATCAGCAGATCACACTCAACACTGACACTCAGGACACTGACACCGACACCGACACAGAAGAAAAGAAGTATACCGGCACAGAGGCCAACAGGATTTTGTTACACAATATTTTGATTATTATTGTAAGCTAACTTGGCAAATTGTAAAATGACTTATATATAAAAGAGATCATTGTAGACATTTGAAGATGAAGTAGTATGTGTTTAAGGAAAATATTAGGCAAACCTAATGTGCGAAATATAGGTCAAAGGGTATATGTAAAGAACAGAGCAGGAACCAGTACTGAATCAGGCATTGAAGATGCTATTGTAAAGCAGTACAAGTTATTGGATTTGTATAATCCTTATTGTAAGTCAGTGTGACTTCCCATTGAGTAGTGAGCTCTAGGCAGTTGGCCTTCTTACATGTGCAGGCCCCTATTGTAAGTAATATTCTCTTATTGGCCAGTGAGTGAATATTGTGGGTCACAAATCCCACCGAGGTTTTTCCCACACTGGGTTTCCTTGTTAAAAATTGTGTTATGGTGTGCTTTTCATGTGGATATTCTTGATTCTGTTTATTGCATTATTTCTTGCATACCGGCACACTATTATATTATGTTCTGCATGTTTTAAGTTAAGAAAATCTTATTACCGATTAGATACTGATTCACCCCCCCCCTCTCAATATCTGTGGGACCCCTAACAATTGGTATTAGAGCTTGGTCCTCTATTTTCAGAAGCCTAACAACTTGAGGAAGATCTTGACACCGGTAAAGATGGAAAATCTGATGAAGCAACTTGAAGGAGCTCTTACAGACTATGATGCAGAGAAATTAAAAAAAATCAAACTAGAAGATGATTTAAGAGTAGCTCAGGATATCATTCAGGCACTTCAAAAAAATCTTACTGTTGCAAGAAATAAGAGAAGAGAACTTTGTGAAAAATTGCAAAATGAGAATGATGAAAAGGAATCACTTAATGATATGATAAGCAAGTTGAAACAAGAGAACATGACAACAAAAAATGAAATGCAGGATATGACTATGAGATTTTGTAAAGAGATTGAGGACATGAAGAAAAATGAAGAAGAATTGACCAAAAGACTAAGTGATGCAACAAATGAGAACACAAGACTTAGCTATGAAAATGACATGTTGAAGACAGATCTGATGCATACACAGAATGACTCAAATGAACTGATGAGACAAAAAGAAATCCTAGAAAGAGAACTGGAAACTACAAATCAACACAAAGAAAAATTCAAAAAAATCTCAGAGGAACTTGGCACCTTGCTGAAGAATAAAAAACCTAAAGGTGACACTTCTGGAATTGGATTTGAAGTTGGTGAAAGCTCCGGTATTGCAAATACTCAGGATCACAACAAACTGGTAAGACAACCTAATGCTTATAAATTCAATGGTAAATGCTTTAACTGTAATAAGTATGGTCATAGAGAAAATGAATGTAGATCTAGAAATTATTAGAATATCAACACACCCATTGGTCAATGTTCTAAATGCAACAATGTTGGTCACAACTCTGAAAACTGCAGAATGAATGTGAGATGTTATGTTTGTGGAAGATTTGGACATTTATCAAATCAATGCAGAACACAAACTGGCATAGGTTATGGGAAAGCTATTCAGAAGAACAATGTAACTTGTTATGCATGTAACAAGATTGGGCATATTGCTAAATTCTGTAGAAGTAAAGGAACATCAGTACACAACAAAAGTTCCATCTTGAAAGGTAAAGAAAAAGTTGAAGAGGTCAAGCAAGAATTCTCAAAACAATGGATTGAAAAAGCTGATCTAAATATTGGGAATACTCCTACATTGGTAGAACAAACCAATGCTTCACCGGCAAGACAGAGTGATGCTTCACCGAAAGGACAAAAAAATGCTCCACCGACAAGAAGTTATTCATCTAATTAAAGAAAATTTCCTTGAGGGTTTGGCAATCTATTGATACATATGCTATTATTCCTTCGGTTAGAGATAAGAAGTTGAAAATTACTTATTACCGGCAAACAATGTTAAGTGAATACTTAATCGACATGCAATTAATGTGGTAGATGGCAAAAAGACACTATAAAGTTAAGGTTTTGGCTCAATTTCAGAGAGCGCAAAGACTCCGAGCTAAGGCATTTCAAGCAAGAAGCAAGCACACTCCAAGCAATCATCCATCCAAGGTAAAAGGTATTTAATCATGGTATCCACCTCTGCAATTGAATTCATAGCAAACCCTACTATTGTTGAAGTAATAAAAAGACTTAGGCCCGTATTTTGGTTAGTTCCTGAGATAGCAAAGAAGGATGATACCTTAGGTGATTTTTCTCAAATTCCAAAGGGAGTTGTATATGCCAAAGACCCCAGAATGTACATCCACTGCAACATTGAAGAGTTAGGAGTTGAGGAAATTAAAACCATGTATAAAACCGTGACATGTGATAATACCGACAATGTAAAGGATGAACACAAAATCATTGAGACCCTAGGATTTACAGAGATCCTTAGCATTCCTAAATTTCCAATGATGTGATTAGGATAGTTTTAAGCAGGGTGCATGGAGAATTTATCTGGCTAGATGCAATCCATAAGATCACCAAGGAAGCTGTGAAAGCTATCACAGGGTTACCAACCATCGGTAAAAGACCAGATAAAACCAAGAAGGTTTCCAATGACCTAGTTATAAACCTAACTGGTGCAACATTTGACAAGAGGTCTCTAAGGGTTAATGATGTAACATATATCAATGTGAGATTCATCAGTATGATATTAGGTTATAAAGCTACTCATGCTAATAGACTTAATTCAGTTTCAAGTTTATGCATTAAGAGTGCTTATGACATGATCACAAATAATGCAAAAATTGACATATGTGAGTGGTTAAAGGATGAATTAATTGAAAATCTTGGAAAGATCAAGAAGGACAAGAAAGGAACTTTTAGATTTGGAAATCTGTTAGTATGTCTGATGCTACACATAACAAAATAGGTTCTCGGTAAAGGTTACAAAGAACTTGGATATGACATACTGGTAGGAAAACAATTGACTGAACTATTCAATAACATGGGTGAAAACAAGGAAAACAATATTAATGACTTTTTCCAAGCATTAAAGACCAAAATGAAGAAAAGAGTAAGGTTATCACAGAAGATTTTAGACAAATACACAGATGATATATGCTTTGTCATCAAGAAAGATGAAATCTGGATGGAAGCGGTCATCCCAAGGATAGTTTGGGTAACTGAGATGGGCTATGAAATAGATGATCACATAGTTGAAACATATGCTAAAGCACTTCTTGAAGCCCCCAGAGAACCAAAGGAAGAAATTTTTGGTAGTGCAGAGAATATTGAAAGACAAATTCAATAAGAAAAGGGTGAAAAAGGTTGAGGCAGTTGTAAGGAAAGGATCCAAACAAGCAAAAGCCATTAAGGAAGATGTATTGAATAAAACCGACATAACAGAGGATGAGTTAGTAGCTCCACAGCCTGAAAATCACTTATCACTGGTAGGTACTTCTTCAGGAAGTGACATGCCTGCAACTTTTAAAAGAGTTGTAAGAAAAAGAGATCCCTCACCGACAACCACACCTTCACCTAGGAGGACAAGGCAAAAGCAACAAGCAGTGAGATCTCTGGTTAGAAAGGCCACACCAAAGAAGAAACTGACACCCAAGAAGAAGAAAAGGACAAATAGAGACTTGGCCCCTCCTGATATACTACTAAATGAAATCATAAAGGAAGGTAAACTAAAGAATATAGAGAAAATGTATGACACTCTAACAGTTGATGAGAAAGAACAAGTAGAAAATAGTGTTATATTACACATGGATATGTACAAGAAATTTTTGATGGAAGTAGCCAATGAAATTCCTGATGAATTATTCAACAGACTAGAGGCAAGAAGATAGGCAGTGATATAATTGGATAAGAAAATAAAAATTGAAAAATTACTTGTTGTATATCCGATAAACTCTCCTCAAGAAATTGATGATTTAATTGTTCAAGCAAACCGGTCAGTATTCTCTACTGCACATTGACATATTTCACTAATGGTAGGAAGAGTTAATGAAGTGACAGAGGAAATAGAAGATGGATGGGATATATTCCTAGTTGAGAAAGAAAAACAAGAAGAGTACAGGAATCCTAAACCTATAAAGGTTTATCAGAAAGACAGAGACAGGGGGAAAGGAAAAGTTGGTGGACCACGAAGCATCAAAGTTAAAGACAACTTATCCCCACCTTCTTTAAATACTCCACCGGTGAAAACAACAACTACTAAAGATCAACCGGTAGCTGAGAGTATGGATGTAGAGGATAATAATCCTAATTCTAAAGTCCTATACACTGTGGATGTTGATACTCAAAAGATCAACATAGTAGTAGACAAAGATATAACTGAAAAGTCAGATATGGCTAGTGAGCCTCCGGTAGCAGGGGAAATTGAGAAACTGATAGAAGATAAAGAGAAAAAGGTAGAGACTGTGTCATATATTAAGGCAATACAACATACAGAGCTAAAGGTTCCAGAACAACAACAACCGGAACAGGTACATAAGGAAACAGTGCCACCGGTAACTAGTAAAGTAGGAAAACCAGTGCTTAAAGAAATGTAGACACAAACTGACCTACTAGAGGTCAATACAAGCTTGGTTACTTCCACCGGTACTCAGATTGTTGGATCATCATTAGCATACAAATCAACAAATGTGACTGAGGTATTACTTGATTCTATCAAGAAAATAACCGACTGCAGTTCACAGGCTTACAAAGCAATTGATGATACCATACCAATTTTGAAGGTAATAGCTCCCAACTGTAATATAGATAACAAAGATTCTTTAGGACAATTGGATACATTATGTAAATATATATCTGAAAACATTGAGAAAATAAAGGAAGAGTCAGTGAAGGATAAAGTAGAAGTTGAAAAACAGAAATTCTTTGATGAGCAAATAAAGAAGTGTAATAGAGATTTTGACACACTTCTATCAGAATTATGCAATTTGTTGAAAGAGTACAAAAATTTGTACAAAGATACCTATAAAAAAAACTTTTTGACTATAGATATAGACAAAAAGATGAGCAAGGTACAGGATGAGATCAATAAACTTGCAGATAATTTTGTCAACTCACCTGATACACTATCACCTTTTGAGGAAAAAATATCAAATTTTGAGGAAGAACTACTCAAATTGGAAAGGGAGAAAGAAAGGATAATAAATAAGGCAAAACATTTGAGATCCAAACTAAGTTCAAGATTGGACTATTTAGCATCTCTACGGAAGGAAATTTTTGAGGCACTAATACAGGGAAGCAAAACACCGACAAAGCATTTGCATCATCTCACCGGTACAGTGAAGAGACCAAAGATAGCAATAAAGGATAGTAAGAAGTTTATGGATAGTATAAACTTGATTTTGGGAGATCTTTTTCAGATCATAACTACCCAGCTACAAGGTTGAGGTTACGGATAGTTGAAACTATAAACTCTACTAACATCTTGACAACCTTTGTTATTGATGCCAAAGGGGGAGTAGTGGGATGAGAAAATTCAAAACACAGGAATCATATGCTCATGGGGAGCTCTCACATTTTTGGACTACACATTTTTGGACACTTTTTGAAATTTCTCATGAGTGTTGCCATCAATGCCAAAGGGGGAGATTGTTGGCATATGCACACTCCAATGAGACATTGTATGTGATTGAAGGTTTTGTCATTGATGACAACCTTGCAATCCTATGGTACCGGCAAAGACATTATACCAACATCAACAGATCACACTCAACACTGGCACTTAGGACACTGACACTAGCACCAACACCAACACAGAAGAAATGAAGTATACCGGCACAGAGGTCGACAGGATTTTGTTACACAATATTTTGATTATTATTGTAAGCCGACTTGGCAAATTGTAAAATGACTCTTATATATGAAAGAGATCATTGTATACATTTGAAGATGAAGTAGTATGTGTTTAAGGAAATTATTAGGTAGACCTAATGTGCGAAATATAGGTCAAAGGGTATATGTAAAGAACAGAGCAGGAACCGGTATTGAATCAGGCATTGAAGATGCTATTGTAAAGCAGTACAAGTTATTGGATTTGTATAATCCTTATTGTAAGTCAGTGTGACTTCCCATTGAGCAGTGAGCTCTAGGCAGTTGGCCTTCCTGCATGTGTAGGCCCCTATTGTAAGTAATATTCTCTTATTGGCTAGTGAATGAATATTGTGGGTCACAAATCCCATCGAGGTTTTTCCCACATCGCGTTTCCTCGTTAAAAATTGTGTTATGGTGTTCTTTTCATGTGGATATTCTTGATTCTATTTATTGCATTATTTCTTGCATACCGGTACACTGTTATATTATGTTCTGCATGTTTTAAGTTAAGAAAATCTTATTACCAGTTAGATACTGATTCACCCCCCCTCTCAGTATCTGTGGGACCCCTAACAATTAATTCATACACCCATAATAATTTTTGTTTCTGCTTGGGGCAAAATCCTAATTCCTTTTTGCTAAGGTGATCTTTTGAATCTTTGAAAATCCAAAACATTCGGAAAACTTAGAAAAAACAAAAACACCTAGGGTTTTGAAATAGATAATGAGCAACAAAGCAACGAAAATTAAGACATTTCATCAACAACTGAATCGTAAACTCAGGAAATGAAGAATCAACCAACAAGTAATAAAGGATTATCAAAGATCATTCATCAAGATGATTATATTAGTTAATGACCATAAGAATATGTGAATGACATACAAGATTCAATGTTTATATCTTGATTTTACTGCTAATCATGTACTCTATGTAACTGAAGGATGTCCATGACTAGAGAAGCTATGATGGGGCATGATTATTTTTGTTTGATTACTCTCTGTGGTTTATCTCTAACTAAAGTATGTACTTTTCTCAGGATATGATTGGCAAAAGATCAAGGAGGATGTTCCAAGTGATGCATGAAAGGAGATAATCCTTGTCTGTTCTGCAAGCAATACTCAGGTCAACTTGATGCATTATATCAAGTTGCTTGTATTAACTTGCTATATCAAAATCCATGTAAGGAATACTCAGGTCATCTTGAATCATTATGTCAAGTTGCTTGTATTTTCTTACAATATTTTAAAGCTCAATGATGAAATCAAAGCACCGTTACAAAGATCGCATATGAAGAATAGCAGTACAATTTTTAGTTAGATGATTTTGGATTAGCTCATTATTCATCTGCATTATAAGCATTGATTGTCAGCTACACTATAAGCATATCATTTCATTAACAGATCAACGATCATAAATAAAGATTGAGTATACTTGGACAAACAAAAACAATTTGCATTTGATCATTGTAGGTGCATTCATTTTTTAGAATCATTTTAAATCATTACCCATTTTCATTTAGTTGCATTTCATCAATTGCATTAATTCACATTCATCATAAGTGCATTTCATTCATCATATAATATATCATCATTCTTACTTGCATTATCATTCCATTAACGATCATTTAGTTGCATTTTCGCACCTTAGATTCATAATCATTATAAGCATTACATATAAACATTAAAGCAATCAATAATTCATTTGCATTTCCATATAGATCATTGCATTTGCATCATTTACATATCATTTAAGTTAGAAATCATTTTCATTTACATCCAAGATCATCAAAATCAAGAATCAAAACAAAAACATTTATCATTGCATCATCTAGATCATTATCATAAAGAAAGGAAAAATAAATCATCATCATATCATCATCCATCTAATCACTACATCCAGATAAACAAAGTATATAGATCATCATCAAATAGAACATGCATAATAAAGATCATCATCATATAGAATCCATGTTTGCATATAGAATCATCATCAAACAATAAAATGTCCAAGTATACAATGATATCAGATAAACAATACAAGTGCCTCCAAATCAAGTCACGATTGTCCTGTACCACTACCACTTGACTCTGTCTGTCTCTGTGGCTATGGGTGAGAAGATCCTCTAGATGCATGTCTCCCATGATCACCACTCCTTTGAGGAGGTCCCATGACCCCACCACTGCTAGTATCCATCAACATAGTGGTATGATAATTACCAGCTCTCTGGCTCTTTGCAACTGCCTCCTCATATCGTCATTGCCAGTGGGAAGTCTCCTTCCCAGCCCGAACTAATGCTCTAATAGTTTCAGCTGAGAGAGTACCTGATCCAATTTGCTGAATATGATCATGAAGGCCCTGAGTATCCTGCTGTCTCCTAACAGCTCTATCCCTCTCAACCACGAGAGTTTGCACCTGTGCTCGAAGTTGATCAATCTATGCTCTAAGACTATAAATGGTCTCCTGCTCCAACTCATCATGCTTTTGTACAACCTGATCTACTAAATCCTGTTGTGGTACATGAACCCCAATCCCCTCCTCACCACCAACCTGTCTAACTGTTGGAATCTCTATTTGGGTATCTCTCGCAATCCATCATCTAATAAGGGGAACATGATCCTCTGGATCGTCATCATCTCCACCATGAGCTGCAATAACCCTAGGGTCTGGCTAAATCTGACCAAAATCAATGCCTCTATTGCAACCCCCATCTAGTCTAGTCACCCTACCTCCTCCTGTCAATGACAACCCTCTCGATGATCTCATACCTACCCTACCATGCTCCCTCCCAATCCATCCAACATCCCTCCCACCCATAGGACGTGGTCTCCCAATCCTGCCAACTGGTCCAAACAATCCTCCATGGACTCTCAATCAACCTCCCCTCCGTCCAGGTCTCCTACCACCACCTCCATCTCCCCTGGCCTCCTGAGTAGTTCTGAGCTCTCATCTCCATCTACGTCTCCTAACACTTGTATCATTTGAATCATCATCCTCATCTCCTGAGCTAGGAGGAGGATCTGCTAGATCAGTAATACGAGGAAATGGATGAGCTAGTATATACTGAGCATAATCTGCAGTAACCCCAGGATCAAGAATGTGCAATCTTATATCATAAGCCACTCTAGGAGTAGCAAGAAACTCTGCGCGAGCAATCTCAAATGACAAGGAAGGTCCCCAATCTCGTCTATCTCTGTACCACTGAGCATATATTGTCACACTAGTAGGCATAGGATGGATGATACCAAAATGTCTAAGAATGTGACTAATCAACTGTCGCTCAACAATGTAAGGAGTCTAACCAATGAGATATCTACTCTGCATGATAAATGGTAATGTCTGTGCATCATCCATCCATGGCTCACAATCAACATATGGTCTCCAAGTAATGCTATCCAATGAACCAAGCACCCAACACCAATACTCCATCTTACCCAGCTTATGCTGAGTAAGGATACTTGCATAAAAATACACATATGGCTTCCTCTCTCCATGAACTTTGTGATAGATAGGCCGAGTAATATCAATGTGCTCCCAACACTAGATTTGCAATAAAGTGCATCCAGTAGACAAACTAGCATTCTCATCATAAACCACCTAATGAAGATCATGATATAAATGTGCCAACATACAAGCACCCCAAGCATATCGAGTACGATGCTGCATCATACTCAGAAGAATCTCACCCCATCCAACAGCAAAACCTTGTGATCACCTATCTAGACAAATAAATCCTCCAATCAAACCAACAAGAATCATGGGAAGAGTCTCATAATACATCACCATATCCTCCCATCAGATCTCTCCTCTAGCGATGCTATCATCAGCAAACACGACTCTGCAAGCCTCTGTCCCAACATGATCCTGAAAATTATACTGCACTAACTCGCCAGTCACTGGGATGTGCAGAATCCTATACACATCCTTGAGTGTCACACTAATCCCACCCATGGGCAAGTGGAAAGTGTTATGCTCACTATGCCATCTCTCGGCTAACATCGTCAACAATCCTCTATTATGTGTAATCTTAGGCATATACAATAGATGGCGTAAACCACAGACATCTATATGTCTAACCTTTGCCTGTGTCAGCTCTGGCACTAAATGATGTACTACCGGTAATTTCTCCTGACACTAGAGAACATCAAGTTTCTCCTGTTTATCAAGAGAATTCAATCAATCATCAACTATCTATCTATCAAATCAAACTGAAGCAACTTACGCTATCTATCTTCAAATCAACTTGAAGAAATTGAAGCAAATTAAACTATCAAATCATTTTAAAACCTATCAATAATGGTTTTCTATCAATCACTGAGTTCAATCAAAACTTTGCTAAGCTCTTGCATCAGAAACTAAATTGATTTCTTAGAGCTACTCAAATCATTTTAAAACCTATCAATCATGGTTTTCTATCAATCACTGAGTTCAATCAAAACTTTGCTAAGCTCTTGCATCAGAAACTAAATTGATTTCTTAGAGCTACTCAATCAATCAATCAATCAACCAATAAAATCAATGAATCAATGAATCAATGAATCAATCAAACATCAATCAATCAATCAAGTCCCTATTCATCATACATGCACATCAAACATGTTAAAACTAATCATCAAAGTGATTTTAGCTTTTGCACTTATCAAAAACATCAATTTTGAGGATTTGCGCTATCCTATTGAGCAAAAGCGCTAAACTACAACATTTGTGCTATCCTATTGAGCAAAAGAGCTACACAAAATCATATGCACTATCTTTTTATGCAAATGTGTTAACTCTATGAACATATGTGCTAAACAAAGAACAAGCGCTAACTTTAGCTACAAAAGCGCAAACAAACAAAGAAAAAGTGCTAATTTATGCATATGCGCTATCATCCTTAACATATGCACTATCATCCTTAACATATGTGCTATTCTAAGGAGCATATGTGCTAATCTATGCAATTGCACTAACCCTAATTGCATATGCGCTAAATCAAAATGCAAATGCGCTAACCTAATGCCAAAAAAAACAAAAAAATTCAAATATTTCAAAAACGTGCCTAAAACATGAAAAGTTGCACGATAAGTTGAAAGCAAAGCTCGAGATAAGATACATATCGGATACCCATACTCGGGAGGTCGCTGATTTCGTCGCACATGCTCAAATTGATGGTTCTCCATAGGAATCACCATTTCGCCACCTCACTAAGAATATTTTCTTCACAAGCTGACAAAGATAACAATGAAGTTAAAATTAGCCTTGGTTAATTTCATATTTACAATTTGAAGAGTAATTAATGCTAGTCAATGGGGCAATTTAATTTGTTTTTTACAAATTAATTTCATTGACAAATTTTTTTATCAATTATCATGAGATCAATTGTTCAAACCAAAGTTTTCAACAATTTCACGATTAATCTCTTGAGGGGGCACATAATCAGGATTTTTAATCTTCGTCAGGCGCATTATCAAGAGACTTGATTTAATCTTTGAAACAATGTTGTCTTGACATTATTTCAAAGAGGGGCAAAATGTATACACATAAAATTGGCTATGAGTGATTAAATAAATATTATAAATTTATTTAATGTTTATTCTTCTATTAAATAATTAATTTGAAAAGATTAATTTATTAAATTCATTTTTCGTGTCTTTCTATTAATTAATTCATCTATCCTATTCTTCTAATTAAATAATTAAATATCTAATATTAAATTATTCCTTCTAACCAAGTTAATTAAATATCTAATATTTAATTATCTTCTCCAAGCAATTAAATATGCAATATTTAATAGTTATTCTCCTATCCTATAGTCTCAAATATTAAATAATTCCTCTAAATTATTTAAATCCCCTTTCCAACTCACCACCTTCCATTTCCACTTCATCTTCCCTTTGCCAACTCATCCAACATGTGGCTAAGGAAATTAATATTTCTTAAATATTAATTCATCGTTTATCTTCAACCTCCAAAATTCAATGAATATTGTTTACATACACATATTTCATAACCATATACTATATTCTCTCCAACACCCCCTACATCTTAGGAAGGACTTGAGTCCACTTGTCCTATCATGCTTAAATCTTCTCCAACTATCCCTAGATTCTCTCAGTCAGCAACCCAGTCAAGGTAGATGAGTGACACTTTTCTTCTCCTTCCCCCTTTCTCTCAACCTTCACCTTTGCTCACAACCATCCAAATATGCAGATCTAATTATGACCGTTGATCTAAACCACATCATCTCATCCTCTCAAGGTCTATAAAATCAAGAGCTTCAGTTGAGAGAAAGTTAGTCTTCAAGTGCATTTTCAAGCAAATCATTTGTAAAACTTATGCAGCTGTGAGTTTTAATCTTGAAGAAAAATTGCATTATCATTTTAGCATAATCATGAAGTATTGCATATCATAGTATCAATTAATTACCAGTTATCGGTCCATTCTTCATATGCCATCTTGGAAGCTATCAGTGCATTGTATGAGAGCACACCATCTGCAACCAGGAATAGTGGAGTTAGGACACAATGAGACATAAACTATGAAGGTAATATTAATATTTTTCTTTCATATGTATTTCATGTAGTTTCATTGGTTGAGTTTGGATTTCCTGTAGCATTTCCATTGGTATTTTGTGAAACTAACTTGTTGCAGGTAGCATTCCAAGGATGAAATTCAAGTCGACACAACCTCTACTATATGTATTCTCTCTTTTTATCTCGTACAAAATGCTTCACTAAGATGTCTTTAAATAGGCATTCAGACCTTATGTCGACCATAGAAACACAGTTTCCTAGGTGCAGTGTATCTAGACATTTAAACATAACTCATCACAAAAATGACCGCCAAACAAACAGTGCTAGTAACGCATCACAAAATCAGATACCGGTTAGAGTAGTCAATACTGGTTGGAATAAAACTCAGTGAATCATTGTCCAGGAGTCTTTCACTTGATTTTCACCTTCACCTTCATCTTCACTTTGATGCCGACTTAATGTTACCACAGGTTATCTCTTAGGCACATACCGGTTGACACAAAGTACCGGTTAGAGATATACCTTGAACATACCGGTTGGTAGTAAAAACCAATTGAAGTTATACCGGTAGTCAATGTAATCATATGTGCGTGTGAGAGTGTTTCATCAATGACAATAAGTGATGAATACATTACAATCATCATCAAGCCAATAGTATGTTAGTCTCACCTAATGATCATAAATACTACTCTTCTTTTAGATTTAGATTTAGTTGTACTTACAATATATCAGAGTATGAGGCCTTAGTTCATGGTCTGCAATGGGAAAAGAAGAGGGGAATCAACTATTTACAAGTGTTTGGTGACAATGAGTTGATTGTCAACTAGGTAAGAGGTCTCCATACCACTAAAAATGATATTTTGAAGTCTTACAAGCATAGGGTATGAAATCTTAATGAAGATTTCCAAGCTTTCAATCTGTTGTCCATTCCTAGAAACCTTAATAAACATGTTGATAGATTAGCTACTATAGGAGCTCAGTATGATATTCCTAGAGATATCAGCAACACTAGGGAACAAGAGTATGTGAAAGTCATTGTTAAATCTTCTATTCCTAACAATATTGATAATTGGTGAGTCTTTGACAATGATCAATAGATCATAAATTTCTTGAGGGAAGAGGTAGAATTTTTAGCTAGTAACCAAGAGAAACTAAAACAAGAGTATGGAAATCAAATCTTATGGTTGAAGTCAAATAAATTACCCAAGGGTTTGGTTACATTGGAGTCAATATTCAATGTAGATGATCAAAAGTTAAAGGAGAAAACTAGTCTGTAGATAAAAAAAGAACATTATGAGGATGTTGAGATCTTAGAGGACAAGCTTTTAAATCTTGACAAGGTATGTACATTGGAAGAAAGATGTGCATTTGTTTTAATTTGTCAATAATTCAATGATATTTTTGCATGGGAATATTCAGATTTGAAGGGTTTTGATTCCAGCATTCCCAACATACCATTGAGCTTGAGCCTAATGCCAAATGTGTGTGGCAAAAACAAAGGTCTCTTAACCCCAAACTTGAGCCCCTCATGGTCAAAGAGTTGAATAAAGTCATTGAGAGAAACATTATATTTCCAATGAAATATACTTCTTGGGTATCCAATCTTGTTAAGGTGCAAAAGAAAAATGGTGAAATTAGATTTTGTGTTGATTTCAGAGACCTTAATAGAGCCTCCCTTAAAGATCATTACCCACTGCCTTCTATCAAGTTGTTTCAGGTTTTGAGAGGTTTTCTTTATTAGATGGCTTCTCAAGATACAATAAGATTTTAGTGAAGGAAGATGACCAATTTGAAACAACATTCACAACCAGAAGGGGTACTATGGATTACAAGAAAATTCAATTTCGTTTGTCTAATTCTAGAGCAACCTTCCAATGTGCTATGGACTTGGCATTTCAAGGTTTGATGTTGTAGTGTCAAAAATTGCATACCCCTTTACAATTTCATCTATGCTTTTGCGACTCCTTTAATATCCATTCCCCTAGCATTTGGGTAGGCTCATTTTACCCCTTGCATCAGCCTTTTCCCTCTTAGGATGCTCAAGAAACCTTTCTGCAACTATCTTTTAGCTTTTATTTCATGTTAGCCGTGTGTTTCTCTTCCCTGTTGTCATTTTTGAGCGTGATTCGTTTGGTCAATAATGCATTGCGTGGATATTAGCGTGTCGTGCGTTAATCTTATGACATCTTAACATTTAAATATTGGTTTTGAGCGTGCCTTTCCACTTGTCACCTATCTTGGTTGGTGGAACGACTCAAAATCTTTCAAACGGCTCATCAACCTTCTTTTCCCTTCTCTTCTCTCATTTTAAATCTGTCTTTTCTCTCCATTCAGGCTCTCTAGATTCTCTCTTCTTTCAGGGTCTCTAGCTTCTCCAAGCAATTTCTCTTGGTTATCCAATCTCTCTTGGCTCTTGCTACAACAACCTCTAGTTTTCTACAACACTCTCAAGATTTCACAATAATCTCTTGCAACTCTCTTGGCTTTTTCAAGCCTCTTTGGTAATATCCTTCTATTTAACTACTTATCTCATCTTGGGATTTATCACATCACCTATCTAGTTAATCTGTTTATCATTCTAGCTTTGTTTTTAATCTTTTTGATCTATCTATCTATCTATCTATCTATCTATCTATCTATCTAGGTTGTTCGTGGAGGTGGAAACACCAAAACAGGGCTCTGACTGAGGCATAATCCAAAACACAACCCACAACATTTTCCTTCTTGCTTGTGTGTAGGTTTATAATCATAAGAATGAGATCATTTAGCGGGAGGCTTCAATCGTGGACTGATTGTGACCTTCCTTCTTTTTCTTCTTCTCAAGTCATTCTAATATTCCTCATTCTGTATTATTAGCTTGTTGTTTTTCCATGTTTATTTAATATTATAATTATATCTACTACCCCCATACGGTTTTTGTGTTTTGTATGTACTGAATGACAATGCATCGCACTGGTGTCCCATCTCCATGCACTCATCTCGAGGACATAGACTCAATAGAGTCATCTGAGAGTCTCATCTGCAGTCTATTAGCTTAGCTTTTCATTTTTTATCCCTTGGCTCATCCTTAGTGCTAGTTTGAGTGAGGTAGCGGCAGATCGATTTGTCCTTTGAGATTCATCATATTGGAGGTGACAAATCCCCACCTCTACATTTTGGTGAACCCGATGTGAACACTTCTTCTATATTATTTTCAAATTTTTTTTTAAACATTCCTTCAGTCATTCAATTTTTAAATGATACGTCAACCTTTGACTAACTCATTTATGTATTCTTCTTTAATTTAGTTTACTATTTTCAAAATGCATTTGTTATCTTCTTTTATTAGTTCTATTTCTAATTTTACTCAAAGTGCTAATGATGTTCCAATTCAAGCATGTGATGGTGACTTGGCTTTTCCTATGTCACTCCATGTCTTTGATCCCTCTTGTAATTTTTTTTCTATCTCAGAAGATATTTTCTTCTAGGAATATGAAATCATTGATACATTTCTTAATGTTACTCTACCATCTCTTCATTTTAGTGCACTCTCTTCTTGAGATTATACATTAACAAATGATATCTGATTTTTCAAAGGTCGATGTTGAGCAAATTCCTTCATCTAAATATTTTACATATCATAATGAGTCTGTGAATGTCATTTATGTCCCTGTCGCCCCTAAAAGGCCTAAGAGACCAATCATTCATGTGACTACAACTAGTCCTTCTCCAAATAAGGTAAAATCTATTCATGGTGTTCCTTTTGAAAGTGATTCACATGATCTTTTTAAGACATATGCACAGCCTAAGGCTCCATCTCTTTCAAATTCATCTTCTTCTCAATCCAATGCATTTATTCGTGATGGTTGGGTCTCCTTAGACTTTAAAAGCTCTCTCATTGGAGAATATAAAGTCAACCCTATCCACCTTAACTTTCCAAAAGTATCATTGATGCAGGAGCATCCCCAGTTCATAGCAATCTTGCATCAACCAAAAATATTTCCTTTCTAATTTTCTTTTTGTTTGTAGTTTCAACATTTCTTTTTGTGTCCTGGATTTGGCTTAACAGAACCTGTGGAGTTGGATTTTACTTCAAGACTTTATCATCTTTCTTATTCCCAAACCGTGGATCATTTGGATCATTTTTCGGTAAGTTATCACTACCAGTTTTGAGATAGTTTTCTGTTACTGGTTGCCTGGACCTATTTGCATTGGTGATCTACTAGATTCCCTTCTGTATCTTGTGGAGCCTTGATCATTGATTTTGATGTTCCTTAGCGTGTGGCCGACCTTTTCCTATGATCTACACTTCATCCTTGGGATTTTTCGGAGGGATTTCTTTGGCGAAGGCCGAACTTGTTGGTTTTACACGTGAGGTCTTGTTCTTCAGGTTATGATCCCTTTTTGGGTCGACCAGATCCCCTTGGATCATATAAATCATTGCAATTGAGCATTAGAATGAAATCAAGAAGTTAGATTGAGCATAGAAGATAGATCTTAAGATTCGAGGTCTTAGTTGTGACTTGTTCTATATTTTAAGCATGTTTAGCAGGCCTGTGAGCTGGTTTCTATACCTGGTTGTTACCAGTTGGTTGTAATCAATTTTCATTACATATATCAATCTGTTCTGCATTGCCTCTATCATGTCCTTATGTTTCCATTGTGTTTACTCTTGCTGACTAGTCTTGACTGATCTCTTTGAGGTCTCTCCTAGCCGATGACTGCTTCAAGTGGTATCAAGAGCGATTTTTCATTCCAGAGGTTGTGTTATCCTGAGAATTTTGTTGTAAGGTGGCAGACTATGGATCCGATCTGGAACTGCAAAGGACTAGCATAAAGATGACATGAAGAGGAACTAGGAATGGTGGAGCACGTGGGAATGTAGACCTTGCTGTGATGGAAATGTTGCGAGGAATAGCAGCCTGGTTGGAAGCCGTGGAGATAGCCTAGAGAAGAGGCCGACACATTGAAGATGTAAGTGAAGATGAAGGAGCAGAAGCCCCGACAGAACAAGTAATCCCACCGGCGGTTGATCCGGATGAGGAAAGGTTTTTGAGGGTTTTGAATAGGGTGAATACTAAACCTTATTTTACCCCACTGGAATATGATAGAAAGTTGGATTCGGATGAATTGATGGATTGGATCTTGGAGATGGAGAAATATTTTGATTTTGAAAACACTGTAGAAGAAAGGAAGGTGAAATATGCCTTTACCTGGTTTAAAGGTCATACATCTCTTTGGTGGGAGCATTTGTAGGTTGATAGACAGAGAAGAGGTAAAGAGAAGATCAGGACATGAGATTAGATGATTGTGAATTTGAAATCAAAATCTATGCCAGCTGATTATGAAGTGAATCTGTTTCAGAAGTTGCACAATTTGAGACAAAAGGAATCTGGTGTGAAGGAATACACTGAAGCATTTTACAAGTTGAATATCATATCCAAACATGTTGATGATGAAGTTGAACAAGTTGCAAGATATTTGAATGGATTGTGGGTATCTATACAAGATGAACTCAGTTTGATCAAATTATAGAGTCTTGAAGAGGCTTACCAATATGTCTTGAAGGCAGAAGAGAAACTAAAAAAAAGACATGAGCTGAGGCAAAGAGGCAGAGGTGGAAGGATTTCCAGAGGAAGATTTCAAGGAGGAAGAGGATATACCAGAGGTAGAGGAACCTGTACAGATTAGAATGAGGAAAAATAAGTAAGAAAATAAGGTAATTCATACCAAAAATATGATATAAATTTCTATCGAAGGAGAGAATTGGATGCCTACCGGAATAAGAATTTTGGAAAAGATAACAAAAGACAAGACACGATTTATTTAGAGGAAATTTCTATAAGTGTGGAGGAGAAGGACATCATGCTTTTGAGTGTAAGAAGACAGACAATACCGGAAGAGCAGCAGTGGTGGAAGAAAAACCCACCAGATCATATAATAAACTGGAAGATGGAGAACTGTTGATGATGAGGAGAGCTTTGTGTCATACCAGGAGAGATGAAGAGCCCTTGTAGAGGAAGAATTGTTCAAGACCAGATGTAAGGTATTTGGTAAGTGATGTAAAGTTGTTATTGATAGTGTTAGTTTAGATAAATTTCAGAAGAGATGGTGAATAAGTTGAATTTGGAAAGGTTGAAACACCCTAAACCTTATCAGATAGCATGGATTCAAGATGAACATTAGTTGTTAGTAAGTGAGCAATGTTTGGTGAAATTGAAAATTGGGAATTATCATGATGAAGTCTTGTGTGATATTATGCCTATGGATATTTGTCATCTTTTGTTGGGTAGACCTTGGTAGTTTGATAGACAGGAAATGCATGATGTGAGGAAGAATACATACACTATTGTGGCCAATGGGATAAAGAAAACCTTGTTGCCCTTGGAGGAACCTTTGAAGAATGAAGTCTGTATGAATGCTAGAATCTATTTGGTGGATGGAAGGAAATTTTTGGATGGATTGAGACATGAGAATGTGTGTTTTGCCTTAGTTCCTAAGAAGATTGAGAATTCAGAGCATGAAGAGGAACAACCAGAAGAGATATAAGATTTGCTTACAAAATATGAAGACATTATTTCAGATAATGTGCCTCATGGATTGCCACTTGTGAGAAGCATCGATCATTGCATGGACTTGGTTCCTGAAGCTAGTTTGCCTAAGAAAGTTGCACACCAGATGACACCAATAGAGAATAAAGAGCTGAATAGACAAGTGCATTAGTTGTTGAAGAAATTTTTGATCAAAGAAAGTTTGAGCCTTTGTGTAGTACAAAATGTATTAGAACCTAAGAAGAATGGAGAGTGGAAAATGTGTACCGATTCCAGAGCAATAAATAAGATCATAGTGAAATAGTGGTTTCCTTTGCCTAGGATGGATGACATAATGGACTGTTTGAGTGGAGCCAAATACTTTACAAAGATAGATTTGAAGAGTGGATATCATCAGATCAGGATCAAAGAAGGAGATGAGTGGAAGACAACATTGAAGACAAATGAAGGATTGTATGAATGGTTGGTGATGCCTTTTGGGTTAACTAATGCACCAAGTACTTTCATGAGGTTGATGAATGAGGCATTGAAGAAATTCTTGGGTAAGTTTGTTATTGTATATTTGGATGACATTCTGATTTTTAGTAAGACAAAAGAGGAACATTTGTTGCATTTGAGACAAGTTTTGCAGAGGTTGAGAGAAGAAAAGTTGCTGATAAATCTTAAGAAGTGTACTTTCATGAAAGATGAATTAGTCTATTTAGGATTTGTGAAATCTGAGGATGGTTTGAAGATGGACCCTGAGAAAGTCAAAGCAATTGTTGAGTGGCCTACACCAGAAAGCATTGGAGAGGTAAGATCATTTCATGGATTGGCTAGTTTCTACTGGAAGTTCATAAGAAATTTTAGTTCAGTTTGTAACCCTATGACTGAGACCATGAGGGGAGATCAGAAGGAATTCAAGTGGACCATTGGAGAAAACAAAAGTTTTGAGCTGTTGAAATGGAAAGTGACTGATCAACCCGTGTTAGGTTTATCGGATTTCAATAAAGTAATTCAAGTGGATTGCGTTGCAAGTGGAACAACAAAAGGAGCTATCTTGAGTTAGGAAGGGAGAGAAGTAGCTTATTCTAGAAAGAAATTGAAAGATGCCCATAGGAGATATTCAGTGTATGATCATGAGTTTTATACCATAGTTCAAGCCTTGAAGAAGTGGACTAGACATTACCTGTTGCCTAAGGAGTTTGTGTTCTATAAGGATCATCAAGATTTGCAATATTTGAACAGTCAGAGTAAGTTGAATCAGAGACATATGAGATTGGTGGAATTTTTGCAGAGTTACACCTTTGTGTTGAAGCATAGAAGTGGGAAATCTAACAAATTTACTGATGCATTGAGTAGGAGAAGGAATTTGCGGACAGAGATGAGAGTGAGAGTATTAGGATTTGAAGAATCGAAGACCTTGTATGATGATGACCCGGATTTTGCAGAACCTTGGAGAGCATGTAGAGAACCGGTTACGGTAGATAGGAGAAAGTGGTTGGATTACTTCATTCAGGATGAGATGTTATTCAGAGGAGTTTAGTTGTGCATACCTAAGCATTCCACGAGGGAGAATTTGATAAAGGAGAAACATAGTGCAGGATTGGCCGAACATTTTGGTATTGAAAAAATAGTAGCATTGGTGACTGAGAATTATTTTTGGCCCCAGATTCATAAAGATGTTATTAAATATGTGCAAAGTTATAGAATTTGCCAAGTTACTGTAGCGTCGTAAATTGTACGCACTTGCTAGGGTGGTACAATTTCACACCTAGTTTAGCACCCGCCTTGGCGCACTTTGCATTTTGCATTGCATTTCCCCTTTAGCACTTAATTAATTAAATTAATTAGGTCTAAGGTCCTATTTTATCATCTCCCATATCATAAAGTTGGGCCCTTTCATTAAAGTGTGCCCCTTTCATTTTATTCTTCCAATACATCATTTAATCAAAAACCCTAATTAGGTCCTATTTTGAACTTGGGGGCTTGATTTCGGGGGTCAAAACATCTCAAAATCACCTGTAACTTCGGGATTCTCTCTAAAATCATCATATCTGACGGCCCTGAAAATTTGGTGAAAAGTTGTCGGGACCATGGCGCCCGTGCAACATGGTCCCGGACATTTTTCCCGAAACTTTGGGAGCACGATCCAATCATAAAATAAAGCTTAACCCCAAGAAATTGGCGGGATATTCAATCTCTAGGTCGGCCAAAATATGAATTTACAACCTAGGGTTTCATACATAAGAGCTCTCTTTCTTCATTTGAAAGGATCGGATTTTTTGGCTTTAAAGGAACTTCATATGCAGCGAAAGAGCAGATCTTTGAAGACTTCAACAACATTCAACATCAATCTATCAAGCATCTATCAAATTCATTCATTCATCCATTTAGGGCTTGGAAGACATTGAAGAACAATAGGAGATTACCGACTGAAGATTGGCTTGTACTCCTCCCTTGAGGGTTGGGTATGATTTCATATTGTTTTCATGTCCTTACATAAGCTTTGATATATCATTTATTCATGCTTTAGATCACATTGCATCTTGATTTAGAGCATTTGCATCATCATTTACAAGCAATTAGGGTTTACTTTCTAGGTTGCTCTAGTTTGCTTTCTTGCATTTTGGACCTTGCACACACACTAGGTCTGCACACACAATACATTTTACAAAACAACTTGGCTATTCGTGGAGGTGGAAATCACCGAAGCGGGGGTTTGACTAAGGCAAAACCCTATATAGCCGCCCTTTCCCCTTTTTAGATATTATTGCAGGTTTCGGGACTCGGACGACACCGCAGGTTGCAAATCCGGAAGAAGCAGACTGAGACCGGCCTTCCCACCAAATTTCAGAACAAAAGACCAGGACAGGGGCGTGGGGCGCCCTGGTCCTGCCAGGACAGGGGCGCTGGGCGCCCTGGTCCCTTCTGGGCGCCCTGGTCCCTACTGGGCGCCCTGGTCCGACAGCATTTTCAGCATTTTTGACAGCTTTTTCCAAAGTGCAAAAACAACAGTTTCCGGAGCAGTTTTAGGGGCAGAATCAGGACAGTGGCGCCCGCGCCCCTGTCCTGAACATTTTCAGTCAGATTTTAACTCCGGGTACGCATTTGCATTCTTATTTCATCCTTGTATTTACAACTTTCCATCATTTAAGTTCAATTCTGTAATCTTGTTATTAGTTCATACTTGCATTTTGAGGTTAGGGATTGAACTTGCATCATTTTATCTTTCAATTTCAACAAGGGAATAGAAATCCTAATAGATATCCCGTGGCTCTCTCTTTCATAAAAAGAAGTAGCCAATTGTGCGATATCTCTAGGCTCTTTCGTATTCCGTAATGTGTGTCAAAAGGTAGGATTAGGGCATGTTAACCTAGTCTCGCTTTTTCCCCTACACAGTTACAAAGGGTAGTAGTCAGAATGTGGGATTGTATAAACCTTTGATAGTTTTGGTAAGACCTTGGGAGATTATAAGCATGGATTTCATACTTGGATTGCCTAAAACACCAAGAGGGAATGATTTTATATTTGTGGTAGTGGATAGATTCTTGAAGATGGATCATTTAATAACTTGTAAGAAGACATTAGATGCATTACATGTAGTAGACCTATTTTTTAAGGAAATAGTGAGATTGCATGAATTACCTAAGAGCATAGTTTCAGACACAGACACTAAGTTTATTGGTTATATTTGGAGAACACTTTGGAAGAACATGAAAACAAATTTGAAGTTCAGTTCTACTTTTTATCCATAGACTGATGGGTAGACAAAAGTAGTTAATCGGAGCTTGGGAAATTTCTTGAGATGTTTAGTTGAAGATAACACCAAAAGTTGGGATTTGATTCTTGCACAAGCAGAGTTTTCCTATAATAATTCAGTAAGAAGGAGCACTAGAAGAAAACCTTTTGAGATTGTTACTGTAGTACATCCTAGAGGTATATGAGACTTAAGAGATATTAGCAGTGAAGACCAGAGAAGTTCAGAAGAAGAAGAATTTTCAGATCACATGAAGGACTTATATATTCAAGTTAAGCAACATTTGGAGGACATGAATATAAAGTATAAGGAGAAGGAAGATGAGAAGAGGAGACATAAGGAATTTGAAGTTGGTGATGAAGTGATGGTGTATCTAAGAAAATAAAGATTCACAGTTGGAACATATAACAAATTGTAGATGAGAAAGTTTGGACCTTGCAGGATTTTGAGAAAGTTCAGTTCTAGGAATACATACGAAGTGAAGTTACCGGATAGTCTGAGTATTTAAACTATGTTTAACATTGCAGATCTTCATCAGTATCATGAACCATAATTCAGTGTTGATAGTATTGCAGACTTGGAGAAACAGTTGCCCCACAAGGAATCAAATTAGATTGAAGACATTTTGGATCGTAGGAATGGGCATAGTACCCGAAGCAGTTAGTATAAGGAGTATCTTGTGAAGTGGAAAGATAAAATAGTTGAAGATTCATCTTGGATTTCTTAGGCAGAGGTAGACCACCTTGGTTTTCCTCTAACCCCGACAAAGTGAGACTCACTTTTTTTCAACAACCCCAGATGTTTGATGTAGGTTCATCCTCAGTTCATAGCAATCTTGCATCAACTAGAAATATTTCCTTTATGTTTTGCTTTCTGTTTGCAGTTTCAACATTTCTTTTTGTGTGTCCCGGATTTGGCTCATTGAAACCAATGGAGTTGAATTTTACTTGAAGACTTGATAATCTTCCTTATTCCCAAACCATGGAGCATTTGGATCATTTGTCGGTAACTTATTGCTACCAGTTTCTGAGACAATTTTTTGTTACCAGTTTTCTGGACCTATTTGCATTGGTGCTCTACCGGATTCCCTTCCGTAGCTTATATAGCCTTGAGAATTAATTCCAATGTTACTTAGCATGTGACTGACCTTTCCCCGTGATCTATACTTCATCCTTTGGATTTTCTGAAGGAATTTCTTTGGCGGAGGCCAACGTTGTTGGTTTTACACGTTAGGCTTTGTTTTTCGGGTTTTGATCCCTTTTTGGGCCGACTAGATCCCCTTGGATCATATAAATTATTGTAATTGAGAATTAGAATGAAATCAAGAAGTTAGACTGAGCATATAAGATAGATCTTAAGATTTGAGGTCCTGGGTGTGACCTATTCTATATTTTGAGCATGTTTAGTAGGCCTGTGAGCCAGTTTCTATAACCTGGTTGTTACCGATTGGTTGTAATCAATTTTCATGATATAATTCAATCTATTCTACATTGCCTCCATCATGTCCTTGTGTTTCCTTTGTGTTTACTCTTGATGACCGGTTTGGACTAATCTCTTTGAGGTCCTTCCTAGCCGGTGACTGCTTCAATCATTCACACCTGCTATCAAAGATGACTATTATTCTGTATCGTGGGATCATGTGAATGGCATTGGATGCACCATTAAAGGTAATCCTCCCCCTTTGGAGGAGTTGCGATCACGTTATGGTCCAGGGTTAAATATTGATTCCAAGTATGGATACAAAGGAGATGGTCTTGGGCACATGGGTAAAAGAGTTAAGGTCCCTTTGGAATCAAAATTACACTCTTTTACAATGGATTTAGGTTACAAAGCTCCCGCTTTGTCTTCATCTGCTTCACTCTCTAATGTTCTTATGTCTTCTTCTTGTGAGTAGTCAAAATCTTCTCCCCAAGAGAAAGGGTTGCTTCCTGCTCCTCATCCTTTATCTAATCAAGAGCTTATCTTGTTGCGGCTTCTTAAAACCCGCTTGATTACTCTTCCTCCTCCTACACATAATAAGTTTCATAAGGATAATATAGAAAAACATTATTTATGTGTATACCATCAAGTTCTTGGCTATTCCACTAGTGAATGTAAGACCTTGAATGACAAGATGCAACAACTTCATCAATTGGGTGTCATTAATTCTTCATCTATTGATGTACCTTCTTCTTCTTTGCACAACTAGTGATATCGAGTCTTACCTCTATCCTGTCTTCCCTATCTCTCTCTCAGCCGTGGAGGTGCATATCTATCTCTCGCCTACCGTGGTGACTATCCTTTTATCACTTTTTCATGTTTGCCTAAGTGAGGGCCAAACCACATGATCTTTTTCCTTATCATGTTTTGCCTAGGTGGGGGCTAAACCACTTGATCCTTTTCTTTATCATTTTATTTTCCTAGATGGGAGCCAAACCATTTGATCTATCACTTTTTCTTACCTTTATAGGTGCCAATCTACTACTTACCAAATCTATCTTTGATCGCCCAATCACATGGCTATCTAGCATATTGCTACCCATGCCAACAAAATCTATCTATCTCATCGCCCTATCGTATGGCTATCCATACTGACATATCTCATTGCCCTATCGTATGGCTATCCATACTGACATATCTCATCATCCTATCGCATGACTATCTAACATGGTGCACTTTTCTATCCATACTAGCATATCTCATACCAACGACGACCGCTTATCTTGTATCTTTTCGTAACAAGGGGATTTCCTCTAAAGTAAGGCTCATTTTTGTTACGTTGTCTTATCTATCTTTTATCTCTATCCTTTATCTTATCATCTGACATGTTAGTTTGCAGCTAGCATGTTTGTGGTGTATCAAGTGACGATATCTATTTCAAATCTTAGCTTCATCTCACTCAGGGTAATCTTGTTTGATTAATGAAAATTTGCTTCCCTATCGCGACCGTCTTCTTTATCTTATCTTTTGGTAGTGGCCTTCCTTCAGAGTGAGGTTGGTGCTACTTATCTTTGATCATTTGACATAACAGAGCTTGCTAGATCTATCTTTTTTATTATTATTATGACCACTAGTGATGCACCAACCTAATGTCTTGGTCATGTACTCTCTTCGACATTGATTGCTTCTTTGACTTCTAGGTACATTCTTTCTTGAAGTGATCAATCCTTGCATTCTTCTCTTCATTTTAGAACTCCTCTATTTGTTGTTTCTTGTTATTTTGGGGATGACGAATGGTACTGAGACAACCTTTTACATCAAGGTCTCTTTCACTTTGTTGACTCAAAATCATAGTTTCTTTGTTGTGTGCTTTCATGTGTGTGCTATCTTTTTCTTTATCATGTTCTAACCCTATTGTCTTGGGATTTTCTTTTTCTCTAACCCTATTCACTTATGCAGGTTTTTCTATCTAATACATTTGTTTTGTAGGTCTTTAGCTTCGAGCATGCTTCCTTGGCTCTAAGATTTATCTGCTTCATCTACAGTATCCTTTTGGCATCATAATGTTATTTTAGCTTCAGTAGATTTCCTTTAGCGTGCATATTTATGTTGATTCATAAGCCCGCTAAAATGGGGGCAAAATGTAGTGTCAAAAATTGCATACCCCTTTGAAATTTCACCTACACTTTTGGGATCACTTTAGTGTCCATTCCCCTAGCATTTGGGTAGGCTCATTTTAGCCTTTGCATCAACCTTTTCCCTCTCAGGATGCTCGAGACACCTTTCGACAACTATCCTTCAACTTTTGTTTCATTTTAGTTGTGTGTTTCTCTTCCCCCTTGTCATTTTTGAGCATGATTTGTTTGGTCAATAATGCCCCGCATAGATGTTAGCACGTCACACATTATTCTCCCGACATCTTAACATTCAAATGTCGGTTTTGAGTGCGTCTTTCCACATGTCACCTATCTTGGTCGATGGAAATGGCTTAGAATCTTTCAAACGGCTCGACAACCTTCTTTTTCCTCCTCTTCTCTCATTTTAAATGCATCTTTTCTCTCCATTCAGGCTCCCTAGATTCTCTCTTCTTTTAAGGTCTCTAGCTTCTCCAAGAAATTACTCTTGGCTCTTGGTTCTCTTGGTTATCCAATCTCTCTTGGCTCTTGCTACAACAACCTCTAGTTTTGTACAACACTCTCAAGCTTCCACAGTAATCTCTTGCAACTCTCTTGTCTTTCTCAAGCCTCTTTGGTAATATCCTTCTATCTAACTACTTATCTCATCTTTGAGAGTCTTGGGATTTATCACATCCCCTATCTAGTTGATCATTTATCATTCTATCTTTTTTTTTATCTTTTCGATCTATCTATCTATTTGGGTTGTTCATGGAGGTGGAAACACCAAAATGGGGGCCTGACTAAGGCAGACTCCAAAACACAACCCCCAACTTTTTCCTTCTTTCTTGTGTGTAGGTTTATAATCATAAGAAGGAGATCATTTAGTGGGAGGCTTCAATCATGGATCGGTTGTGAGCTTCCTTCTTTTCCTTCTTCTCAAGTCATTCTAATATTCCTCATTTTGTGTTATTAGCTTGTTGTTTTTCCATATTTATATAATATTATAATTGTATCTGCTACCTCTATACAATTTTTGTTCTCTGACTGTACTAGACGATAATGTGTTGCATTGGTGTCCCAGCTCTATGCACTCGTCTCAAGGATAGAGACTCAACAGAGTTGTCCAGGAGTCTCATCCGCAATCTATTAGCTTAGCTTTTCATTTTTATCCCCTGGCTCATCCTTAGCACTAGTTTGAGTGAGGTAGCAGCGAATCAATTTGTCCTTTGAGATTAATCATCTTGGAGGTGACAAATCCCAACCTCTACTGATGTATAAGATTGTGTTGGTTTATTTGGATGACATTACTATTTAAAAAAAAAAAATTAAAATGAACCTTTGAATTACTTGAAGGAGATCTTTGGAAGGTGTAAAGAGTTTGGTATATCCCTCAACCCAAAGAAATGTTAGTTTGTTGTCTATGAAGGTAAGTTGTTGGGATATGTGGTATCAAAACATGGTATTACCATTGATCTAGAAAGAGTAAGTACCATCCTTTCTATTCTTTTACTATCACACAAGAAAGAATTGCAAAGCTTCTTGGGTAGAATCAATTTTGTTAGAAGATTTATTTCAGATGTAGTCGATTTATTAGAGACTCTAACTTCAATGTTAAAAAAGAATGTTTCTTTTAGTTGGTTCAAGGATGGGAAAAGGAGTTTTGAGCTGATTAAGGAGGCACTTGTAGTTGCTCCTAATTTGTTGAACCTAGATTCTTCAAAAGACTTCATATTGTATGCATATGGGAGTATTGACAATACGTCAGCTATGTTCGTTCAAGAGAATGACTATGGTTTTCAGCAGACTTTTACCTTTTTCAGTCAAGGCCTTAAGGACTATGAAGAGATGTAATATTTTTTTGAAAAACATGTACTTGCTGTTGTTAGAAGTTTGAATTTTTTTAGACAAATGATTTCTACCAACAAGATTAAGTTGCTGGCTACACATCCTTCAGTTAAAGAATTTTTGTTGAGTAAGGACTTGAATAGTAAAAGGGCTGGTTGGGTAACTAAGGTGATGGAATATGACATTGAGATTAAAGTTACCAAGATGGTTAGATGCAAAGGTTTGTATGAGTAGCTTGTTGGTAAAACAAACAACAATATAGAGGATGAAGAAAAGTCTGTCCTAGCCCTTCAATATCAAGAACAAATAATTGTGCCTACTTCTTCTACAAGTTGGGTACAAGATATGACACATTTATTGCTAATTGGTGAGTGTCCTCATGGTTTGGATAGAGAAAAAAGAAGGTGTTATAGGCTACAATCTATTCCTTATGTACTCTTTGTTGTAACCAATAACACTAAGAGGGTGGGGGTGAATCAGTGTTATACTGGAATAAAATATTTTAGCTTTAACAAAGCATACATACACCAACTGGTATATTGGTATAGACAAAATTGAAAGAAGTAATGCAACCAATAAGCCAAATATATAAATGAGAACCATAACATGTAGATTTATATGTGGAAAACCTCAATGAGGAAAAACCACGGTGGGATTTGTGACCCATAATATCAATTCACTGGCCATATGAAGAGATATTACAATGTATGTTGGGCCTGCACTTGCAGGAAGGCTTACAACCTAGAGCACACTTCTCATCACAAAAGGAGTCTCACTGACTACATAATAATCTAGACTACAATCCAGAGAATAGTGAACTCCTTAGTATAGCATCTCCTATGCCAAAATACAGTTTTGGTTAAAACCTCAGTACCAGAATAACCCTTACAATTAATTCCTCACATACACAATATTTCACATTACATTATATCCATAACCTTATACATCCATTCATTTTTTTATCTATGCATATCTTATATATACCCTATACAAATTTATGCCTTATGTCGGCTTACAAGGATATATATAATTACATAATACATGTCAGCCTTATAACACAAATGAATAAGCATTAAACAAGTTGCTGATGTTGGATCCAAGATGTGTCGGTCGTCAATACCGATCCTTTATCATACCATGTTGGCCTGCATTGCCAATGACCAAAGAAATCTTCTATCCTGTCGGTGTCGGTGTAGAGTCTGTGAAGTGCCTATCGGTATACCATATGAAGCCTGAACCCAAAAACATGTTGTCATCAATGACAACATAATGAAACTTAACTAATAGAGGGTCAATTGCCAAGAATATCCCCCTTTGGCATTGATAGCAACACTCATGTGAAAAATGGTCATGGTTTCAACTGCTGGTTTCATCCTGCCCTGCTCCCCATGAGATAAATATGCAAAATGCTCCAATACTCCAAAATTCCAAGAAATCAATAACTCCCTCTAATGTATGCAACCCTTCATTCTTTTTCACTATGCAACATTTCATTATTTTTCACATGTATACTACTCCCCCTTTGACATCAATGCCCAAAAAATTATAAAAAGAAATGTCAAAGAATGATAACTGTACACTGAATATCTCCCCCCCAAAAAAGAAATGTCTTACCAGAGCTTGACCAATTTCAATATTTTTGGGTAAGCTTTCTCTAATAACTCCACATAAGTATCCCAACCGGTTTTGAGTGTGCTAGAGATAGATACAAGTCCACTCAGTAAATATGCAAGTGATTATTTCTCATTAACTTCCGTTGGTGTGGGATTACCAAGTGTATCCATGCATTCCCTCTTATGAACACCAAGTGAATCCAATCTTAGACTGACCAAACCTCTGAGACTTCTATCTCTCCGAATAATCTTATATCTTTCTTTTTCAAGAGCACAAATTTGATTCTCCAAAGTTAAAATTTTTCCATCTATAGATGTGGTCAGTGAAATTAGTCCATCAAAAGAGTTATCAATATTAACAATTTTGTCATGTACCTCTTTTATCTTTTCATCCACTTTTGCTGTAAGAATATCTATATTGCAACATACCCTGTATATATTAGTACTTTGTTTCAAAGAATTTTCTATCAAAATTAAGTTCTCCTCAATCTTTTTCTTCTCTCTATCAATGATCTGATCAAAAGTGCCTTTCTTAGCCAAAGTGATTTTTTCAAGTGCTAGATGGTTAGAGATCTGTTATAATGATTGAAAATCTTTAGAGATATGTTCTATTATTATCTTAAGCTTGCTGGAAGGGCTCGCTTCATTCTCAATCTTACATTCCGGGACCAATCTATGCAAAATAGTAATGGATTGATCTATAATCTCTTTGTTTGTGGTTCCTTCTTTCATTTGTTTTTGAGAATCCATCATCATTAGTTATGTGAGACTCATCTCTGTGATGTTTTTCTTTTCCACTATAGAAGTGTCAATTGTCAATAATGATGTGTTAGCAACTGGTTCCCTAGCGGATTCCCCTATTTTCTCTAGTGATTTACCCTTTATTACCTCCTCACTTGCATCGGCGGCTTCGCCACTTGGTGCAGTCTGTGCAACTGTCAGTTCCTCTCTAAGAATAGTATCCTCAACCTATACATAAGTAGCCAGAGGAAAAGTGTCCTCAATGTTAATATCTTGTACAATGTTCTGTGCATTAACCGGTGTCTGTATTTGTCTATGCATTTGGCTCAATTTCCACTATCTTGATATTCTTCAAAACTGAGGGTGGTGTACTCATAATTCCTTTACCTTTCCCTTCAACTAATGTATCTATAGTATCAGTCTTTATCTCCAATGAAGTGAAGAATCCTCTATACTCTCCCATAATTTTTATCCAATCCTTCTGTGTTTCTTTTATTATCTTATTCATCCTTCCTAACATCAGGATAGTTATACTATGTTTGTTGTTAAATACTTTCCTATTTGCAGCCTCAATTGTCTTCTCCATCTCATCTGGAGTTATAGTAACACATATAGCTAAGAGTTCTTGTATCTTAATGTGTTTGTCTTCTTGCATTGCAAATAATCTTCTAGCATCTAATATGTTGTATAGCTCTATCAGTATTTGATTTTCTATTTCAATTAATGCTTTCTTATAGATGTCTAAATATAGAAGAATTGCTTCCTCTACCTCTCTCTGTTCATTAACTATAAATGTATCTATTAGGACCCAGAGGCAAATGAGAGGGGGGGAGGTGAATCAATTGTCTATTAATTTCAATCAAATATAACTTAATCAAACTTGATACTTAATACCAGTAAACCAAACTTAATGTCGGTTGACAGTTTAGCAGTTAATATTAATACTAGTGAAACTTAATGCATATAACAGAAAGAGAAACACCATCCACAACACAGAGATTTCTACGTGAAAACCCTGTAAGGGGAAAAAACACGATGAGAAACCTTACCCACAATCAAATGATACTACTGCAGATAGTATATGTATACAAATGGGGTTCTACACATGCATAATGCCAACCGCCTATAGCTCACCACTCAATCACAAAGTAAGAGTCACACTGACTACAATTGGATGATTAAATCGAATGATAATGTACTGCTAAAAGTAGTATCTCCAAAGCTGGATTCAGTACTGATTAAGCTTTGATAATCACCTTCAAACATTCCTTGAACCTTTTCTATGGTCTGCTCATATAATCTTCAATATTCGCACATACCATGTTACAATATCATAAGCTTATACCGTCTCTCTATGTTATTACTTCCTTACATCATCTCACAAATGAGATCTTACATATATACCAAAACCTAAGATCAAATGTGTAGGTTGACTTACCAAGAATATTACAATTAAATCAATTACAGATAAGTCAAGATGCGATACATCATGTCGACCCAATACATTTATAATAATATCCAATTAATTAAATCATCTCCATAACGTGTCGTGCTGATCTGGAATAGATAATGTATGCCGGTCCATAACCTAGACCAATTTGCCAATAACAACAAATATGTCAACCCAGTTAGACCAATAACCAAAATAACAAAACCAAGTGTCCAAACTATGTCTTTGACATAACCAAGTGATCTCTAGATGATAACAAGTCATCCTCAATGCTGGTGAACAATATATCGGTGATTGTGCATAAGTCACTGAACTTGCCGGTGAGCATAATGTGTCGGTTCCAAAGATCTCCATAAGGATAATTGTTGATAAGTGTTGACATCAATGAGAAAACCAATGCAACACATCCATAATACCAATAATCTCCCCCTTTAGCATTGATGGCAACACAAAGATGGAAAAACATCTAAGTGCCAAAAAAGAATGCCAAAAACCAAAAACCAACAATCTCCAAATTAGATCAATACCATAAATCAAAATACAAATGCAGAGAGTATATATCACTCCTCCAATAAGTAATCTCTCCCAAAGGATAATGTTTTTTCATAGATATCTCTCCCCCTTTGACATCAAATGCCAATGCAGTATAAATACCAGATACAACTAGTTCATAGAACCAATTACAATAACTAATTTAATATCTAACTACTCCCCCTGAGAAGTAACTCTCCTTCACCAAAGCCAGAAAAAGTTTTCTCTATTAATTCTATCGGTTTGATGCCATACATCAACTGTCTAAGTCTCTACCAGTGAGGGTATAACCCCAAACTGCTCTCTGAGATATTTAAAAGTTTCCTTAGGCAAAGGCTTAGTAAAGATATCTGCAATTTGCTCTTTAGCATTCACATAAACCAATCTTACTTCTTTTGCTTCAACATTCTCTTTTAGAAAGTTATATTTGATAGAAACATGTTTAGTTTTAGAGTGAAATATCAGATTCTTAGATATATCAATTGCTGCTAAATTATCAAAGATTATGATTATAGGTTCTTCACATTTTACCTTTATGTTCTTCAACATTTGCTTAATCCATAATACCTGAGTACAATTAGTTGTTACTATAACATATTCTGATTCTGCTATTGATAATTATGTACAACTCCATTTCTTGCTCAACCATAAAATCAATCTGCTACCAAGAAAGAATTCCCCACCGGTGGTGCTCTTTCTGTCATCTACATCTCCTGCCCAATTAGCATCGGTGTATGCACATAAATCAAAATTTTTATCTTTAGGATACCATAAACTAAGATTTGTTGTGCCTTGTAAATATCGGAAAATCCTTTTTACTGTTGATTCATTATTTTCTTTAGGATTACTCTGAAATCTTGAAACAATACACATTGCATTCATTATATCAGGTCTTGTTTGTGTCAAATACAGTAAACCTCTAATCATAGATTTATATCTTGTCGAATTAACAGGATCTAAATCATCTTTCAATGATAGTTTATTAGTTGTAGTCATAAGAGTACTTACCAGTTTAGAGTTTTCCATACCAAATTTCTTTAGTAGTTCCTTCAAGTACTTTGATTGACATATGAATATACCTTTATCAGTCTGTGAAATCTACAATCCTAAAAAGAATTTTATCTCCCCAATCATAGACATTTCAAATTCTTCCTGCATCTTATTAGCAAAATACTTACACAATCCATCTTCTCCTCCAAAAATGATATTGTAGACACCTAAAATTGTCATGTCTAATTAAATAAATATCTTTATTTATTTAATTATTTTAACCTAATTGATCTATTAATTAAATAAATCTTTATTTATTTAATTAATTATTTAGTCTTTCAATATTGTTGTTATCCATTTTCACCATATACAGATATCATCAACAAAAACTTCAATAACCAAGATGTCATCATTAGTCACTTTGAAATATAAGTTGTTGTCAGCATTACCTTTAGTGTAACCAAGTTTCATAAAATATTTGTCCAATCTAGCATACCAAGCTCTAGGAGCTTCCTTCAATCCATATAAATCTTTCCTCAACCCACAAACCATATCTTTGTCATTTTTCAAAGAAAATCCATTAGGTTGTTCAATGTAAACTTCTTCTTCGAGATCACCATTCAGAAATGCACATTTAACATCCATTTGATATACTTTATAGTTCTTGTGTGTTGCAAATGCAAGAAATAGTCCGACTGCCTAAATTATAGCTACCGGTGCAAAGGTTTCATTGTAATCAATTCCCTCTTTTTGTGAATATCCCTTACACACTAATCTTGCTTTGTTTTTGATTACCTTACCATCTTCATTAAGTTTATTTCTAAATACCCATTTAGTTCCAATTACATTTTTCTTTTTAGGCCGGGGAACCAATGTCCATGTATTATTCTTTTCAATTTGTTCCAATTCATCTTCCATAGCTTTAATCCAATGTTTATCTTCACATGCCTCAATAACAGATGTTGGTTCAATTTGATAAATTAAACATACCTCTTCATTTTCCATTCTTCCTCTTGTCATAACTCCTTGATACTTATTCCCAATTATTTGACTTTCAGAGTGATTCAATCTTACATACCTGGGTGTGTTCACTTTTTGTTGTTCTTCAGTCACTGTGGAATTCTCTGATGATGCCGGTATGATTGGATCTACATTCTATACTGGTGCACTCAGTGTAGGTTCATTTATGATCATCTCAATTACTGGTTCAGATTCTACAGATCTTGAATTTCCTTTGAACTGTTCATCTATCTTTGCATTTGCACTCTCAATGATTTTCTGCAATCTTTTATTAAAACATCTATATGCCTTGCTCTTAGATGAATAACCAAGAAATATTCCTTCATCACTTCTAGGATCAAATTTACTAACATACTCATCTCTCCTAATATAACATTTGCTTCCAAATATTCTAAAATATTTAAGAGTAGGAGTATTACCAAACCATAGTTCATGAGGGGTCTTACCAGTTTCACCTTTGATGTGAACTCTATTGAATGTGTAAACCATTGTATCCACGGCTTCTCTCCAATACACATGAGGTAGGTTTGCTTCTAGCTGCATCTAGAATAGTTTTGTTCTTCCTTTCCACAACTCCATTCTGATGGGGTGTCCGAGGTGCTGATAGTTGTCTTCTAATTCTATTCACTTTACACAATGTATTAAATTCCTTAGATGTAAATTCACCTCCTTGATTTGATATTGAACACTTGATTTTCTTACCGGTTTCATTCTCTACCATTGTCTTGAATAATTTGAATTTCCCAAAAGCTTATGATTTCTCCCCGAGAAAAGTAACCCAACACATTCTAGAATAATAATCAATGATTAGCATAAAGTATCTATCTCCCTATAGACTTCTAGTTCTTGTCGGACCACATAAATCAGTATGAATTAATTCAAGAACATTATTGGATTTCTCTGGAATACTTTTAAAAGTTGTTCTAACTTTCTTTCCAAATTGACATTCCTTACATACTGGATTGTGAGGTTTTACAATCTTAGGTAAATCCCTTACTGCCTTGGTTGTACTGATCTTTACAATGCAATCAAAATTTACATGACAAAGTCTCTTATGCCATAACCAACTTTCATCAATATGTGCAATCAAGCATGTATTTTCAATGTTATTCAAATGAAAGATATTACTTCTAGTTTGATTACCGGTTGTAATTTCCAAACCAGTTCTATTCATAATTTTGCATTTACCATTCTTGAATTGTAATTGAAATCCTTTTTCAACTAATTGACCAACACTCAAAAGATTGTGCTTCAAACCTTCAACATAATAAACATTGTCAGTATTGTGCTTACCATCAAAAGATATAGTGCGTTTTCCTCTAATCAAACAAGCTTTATCATCCCCAAATCTTACGAGACCTCCATTGTATTCCCAAAGAGATAAGAATTTACTTTTATCACCAGTCATATGATGTGACCATCCAGAATCTATAATCCATTCATCCTTTTCTTCAATTTTAGCTGTCAGGGCCTGCTCTACCAGTTGTACTGTAGGTGTTGGTTGATCTTCTGTTATTGCAACAAAAGCCCATCCATTGTCTGTCGGTTCTTCATCAGAATCATTAGTAACTCCTTCATCAACATAGTAACATGATTTTTCTCTATTCTTCTTAAATCTGTATCTTTGATATTCAGGGTTAGGCTTATATGTTCTTTTAGCTTCTTCTCTCAATCTTGCATGTCTATTAGGATGTCTAGATGCCATATGACCAATTTTATTGCAGTTAAAACATTTAAATGGTGTTTTACCTTCATACTTACTTCCAACTGGACCTTTAGGCATTTTTCTTGCAAATAGTGCTTCAAGTTCTTTCAGTTCTTCATTTTCCTTTCTAATGTCTTTAGGTTCTTTTGTATAAAGTGCTTTCCAATCAGATTTATCAGATGAAGATGGTGCAGATGATGATGCTTTGAAAGCTAAATCTGTCTTAGTTGTAGCAACAAGACCAAATTTCTCAAGCTCAAAAGCTGAAAGTTTTCCAACCAAAGTATCTCTAGATACTGATGTATTAGGTATGTTTCTCAGCTCATTAATAGCTGTTACTTTCATTTTGTATGCCGATGGAAATTCTCTTAAAACTTTAGAAACAATCTCATCTTCACTTAAAGATCCTCCACAACATTGTATACCCAAAATAATTTCATTAACTCTTTCCATAAAAGCAAAAATTCTTTCATCTTCTTTCATTTTCAGATGTTCATACCTGACCCGAAAGCATTCCAGTTTTGTAATTTTGATAGTGGTATCACCTTCATTCAATGTCTCCAATTTATCCCAAATAGCTTTAGCAGTAGATCGATATGATAATCCCATGATTTTCTGATCTGACAAGGTGCTCAAGAGTACTTCTCTTGCTGTGCAATCATTCTCTTGATCCTTACCCAATGTTGGTGGATTAGGTTGATTCAGTATATGACCAACATAGCCATTCTTTGTAACATCCCATATGTCTTTTCCAATGCAATTCAAATGTGTCTCCATTCTGATCTTCCATATACCATTGTTAGTTCCATCAAGTTTCAAACTGTCCTTCCTAAAAAAGTTAGTTGCCATAGAATCTCCTCAAGTTGTTAAAATTTTGCAAGAAGAGGACTCAGATCTGATACCAATTGTTAGGACTCAGAGGCAACTGAGAGGGGGGGGGGTGAATCAGTTGTCTATTAATTTCAAACAAATATAACTTAATCAAACTTGATACTTAATACCGGTAAACCAAACTTAATGCTGGTTGACAATTTAGCAGTTAATATTAATACTGATGAAACTTAATGCATATAACAGAAAGAGAAACAACATCCACAACACATAACACATATATTTGTACGTGGAAACCCTATAAGGGGAAAAACCACGGTGGGAAACCTTACCCACAATCAGATGATACTACTGCAGATAGTATGTGTATACAAATGGGGTTCTGTAGATGCATAAAGGCCAACTGCCTAGAGCTCACTGCTCAATCACAAAATAGGAGTCACACTGACTATAATTGGATGATTAAATCTAATGATAATGTATTGCTCAAAGTAGCATCTCCAATGTTGATTTAGTACTGGTTAAGCTCTGATAATCACCTTCAAACCTTCCTTGAACCTTCTCTATGGTCTGCTCATATAATCTTCAATATTCGCACATACCATGTTACAATACCATAACCTTGTACCATCTCTCTATGTTATTACTTCCTTACATCATCTCACAAATGAGATCTTACATATATACCAAAACCTAAGACCAAATGTGTAGGTTGGCTTACCAAGAATATTACAATTAAATCAATTACAAATAAGTCAAGATGTGATGCATCATGTTAGCCCAATACATTTACAACAATATCCAATTAATTAAATCATCTTCATAACGTGTCGTGCTGATCTGGAATAGATAATGCATGCCGGTCCATAACTTAGACCAATTTGCCAGTAACAACAAATATGTCTACACGATTAGACCAATAACCAAAATACCAAAACAAAGTGTCCAAACCATGTGTTCAACATAACCAAGTGATCTCTAGATGATAACAAGTCATTCTCAGTGCCGGTGAACAATATATTAGTGACTATGCATAAGTCACTAAACTTGTCGGTGAACATAATGTGTCGGTTCAACATAACCAAAGATCTTCAGAAGGATAAGATGTTGATAAGTGTTGACATCAATGACAAAACCAATGCAACACATCCATAATACCAACATTATCATAATAAGGCTTAACATTATTCAACATCCCATCCTTAATTATTTCATTTATAATTTCAGCACAAGTCTTAGGCGGAATAATTGTTACATTACCAGTCTCTATTGCCAATTCAGTGTCACTCTCCTTCCTCCTTTTGGTAGTACCAGATGCAACTGATGGTGTAGCCTTGGGTGCTTGCTTCTATGTTGGTGACTTTCCTAATCGGTTGTCTCTTTGGTTCCACTTTAGATTCTTCCGGTTTCTTCCTTACAACCCTTTTGAAAGCTAAAGGTGCCTCATCATCAGTCTCAGAATCTGCAGCCACAGGTTCAATGTGAACTACCGGATCCTTCCTCTTTCTCCCTTTCTCTAGGATAACATCAATGAGTGTCTTAATATCCTTAGAAACCTTTTGTACAAACTTGCTTGTTCAACCTCAAAAGTTTTTTGTTGTGTTGTTCCACAAGGTTTTTCTGCTTCATCTATTTCTGTATCTATCAGAATTTTTGCATAAGCATCAAGGATTAATGCATCCACTTCATATCCCATTTCCTCTATCCAAATCTTTCAGAGCTTAACTGCCTCCATGAGAGTCACATCCTTCTTAACCATGAAACAAATGTTGGTAGAGTATTTCTCTACAATTTTCTTAGGTATCCTTATTCTAGACCTCATAGATTTCTGAAAAGCCTTGAAGTAACCCCATACCTTGTCATCTCTAAGACTTCCCAATGTAGAAATTGATTGCTTAAGCTATCTTCCTATTGGGATGTCAAAATCCTATTGCTTCCTTTCAGAGCTAAGGGTATCATTTAGAAAGTAGAACATTAAGCACACTAACAAATTTCCATATCGGAAGGTGCCCTTCTTCTCACCTTTAATCTTCCCTAAATTGATCAATAACTTTTGAAGCATCCAGTCACAAAGATCTAACTCGATATTTTCTCTCATCATTCTATAAGAGGACAAAATATGTGAACTGGAAATTGAATTCAGTCAGTTAGACTGAGTTACCTTGTAACCTATGATCACGAGCTGCCAAATTTGATGTCGGTGTCAGTGACAGTGTTCACCTTCATTGATCTCTTGTTTGATGTAGCACCAATGATCTTACTTACTAAGTCATTTGATACTTTCTTATTTGGATGTTACCATGTTGATGGTAAACTGGTAATTGCCTGAATGGCTTCCTTAGTGATTTTGTAGGGTCGGTCCAGCCATATGAATTCCCCATGTACTCTTCTTAGTACATATCTGACACTCTCATCCTCAAATTCTGGAATATCTATAATATTAGTGAACCCTAGATCTTCGATGTGTTTATATGGTTTTATTTTACCAGATTCACCCATGAGTTCATTCATATACATCCCCTTGATTTTCGAAGTACCTAAGTCCTTTATATGACAATGAATATAAGTCCTCACATCTTCTACATATACCACTCCATCCGGGACGCAAGAAAATGCTCCAACTAAATCTTCCTTGGTAGCCACATGTGGATACGATTTGAAAATTAGCCTGGGGCAGTCCTTAATTTCTACTACTATTGGATTTACAACAAAGATAGGAGCAGAAGATGATCCCGATTCCATGATTCAAGAAAAATAACTTTAGAACTTTGTTGGTGAAAACTTCTTATCAAATCCTTCCAGATGCCAGTGTGATGGTTCAAGATAAAATTTGATTGCCTTTGAATAAATTTTTATTGCACTAAGTCACTTTGAATTGCTCTGAAATCGCTCTGAATGTTGGGTGATTAATAATGAAGTGTAATCGACCTTTTATCCATCGAGAAAACCCTAATTTTTTGTTGACATAAATGACTGCTGGTGAATGATACCAGATCTCACTCTTAATATATCAATGCTGGATAATCCTTTCCAATATTTGGAACATCTTCCAGAATCTCCTCCAGGGGCATATGCATAATATTTCATGAGATTTGGCTAGCCATAAGGCATCTACCTTAGTTACCAGATGATCTCACTGCAGGTGCAGGAGTGGCCTCTTCTGCCGGATAGGTAATTGGGACATTCCCATCTGATGATTTCTATTCAGTCTTTCTGACCCATCTTTGAGTATGATCTTGCCAAATTTCATTAACCTTCTCTTTTCCTTTATCATTTATCCCTCCATTACCAACTAGTGGATTTTTGCTTCTACAAAATTTAGCAATATGTCTGACTTCATTGCATGCATAGCATATAAAATTATTCTTTTGAATTGCCTTGCTAAAATCGGTGAAATTACTTGACCTGCACTGATTAGCCATATGTCCAAATTTTCCACAAGCATAGCATTTTACATTCATTTTGCAATCTTCTATCTTATGACCAATTTTATTACATTTAGAACATTTATCGGGAGCAAAATCAGGGTTCTGATTTTCTTTGTTTCTACATTGCCTAGCCATGTGACCAAATTTATTGCAAATGAAACATCTACCATTGAATTTATAAGAATTGTATTGCCTTACCGGTGTCTTATGGTTTTGATCTTCATTAGCAGTACCAGAACTCTTGTTAGGATTCCCATAGATACTGAGAGGGGGGGAGGGGGTGAATCAATATCTAACCAGTGTGTTGATTTTCTTGTCTTAAAACATGTAAAGCATATTAATACTGTATACCGGTAAACAAGAAATAATGCAATGAACAAAGATAACAACAACCACATGAAAAACACATCATAACACAATAGTTTAATGAGGAAACCTGGTGTGGGAAAAACCTCGGTGGGATTTGTTACCCACAATTTTCACTTACTAGCCAATAAGAGAATATTACCTCTACAAGAGGGGCTTGCACATGCAGGAAGGCCAAGTGCCTAGAGCTCATTGCTCAATTACAAAATGGGAAGTCTCACTAACTTACAAAATGGATTATGTAAATCCAATGTGTTGTACTTCTTCAAAATTGCATCTACTATGCCAGATCCTGTATCGGTTTATATCTCTACTTCATACATAACCCTTAACCTATAATTCGCATAATAGGTCTACCTTATTTCACCTAATTACATTCCTCCATGCATACCTAATTGTTCTACAATGATCTCTTATATATATGAGTCCTTTTACAATTTTCCAAGTTGGCTTACAATGATTTTACAATAATAAACAAAATAAATTACAAACAAAATTCTTGTTGGCTTCTGTGCCGGTATGCTTCCTTTCACTGCCGGTACTGGTGGTCTGTGTGCCAGTGTAGAATCTGACTTTGCTGGTGCCAGTGGATTGCCTTGCTGATGTAATAGGATTGTAAGGTTTCCATCAATGACAAAACCTTCAATCACCTACAATGTCTCATTGGAGTGTGCATTTGCCAACAACTCTGTCCTTACTTAAATCCAAGTCCACTGGAATCTCCAATCTGCCTCTGTCTCTTCATTAACTCATCAAGTTGTGCTGAGTTGATCTTGAATTTTTCTTTTTACTCACTTGTAGCAGTTAAATCATCTCTTAGTACTATCATTTGTCTCTGAAGATCTTTCTCATTGCTCTGGGATTGTACCAAATTAGACCTTAATATCTCATTTTCATGATTCAACCTACCACATTCTTCAAATTTGTTCTTTAGGGATACAACAATATTTTCTTCCCTTTTGTTTCTGTCCTCAATATCCTTGGATAACCTCAGTCATAGTTTGCATTTCATTCTTCATAACCATGTTCTCCTGACTTAATTTCTAACATTGTTCCTTGAGTGCATCTTCATCATCTTGATTTTTCAAAAGTTCCTTCCTCCTAGCTTGAATAGATTAAAATATCTCTTGTAGGACAAGAATAAATTCTTTAGCAGAATTCAACTCATCTTGTAACTTTAAGTTCTTCAATCTTTCAGCATCATAATCTTCAAGTTCCATCTCAAGTTGTTTCTCCAAAGCCATATTCAATGATTTTGGTCTCAGGATCTTCCTCAAGCTGTTAAACTTCCTTCAAGGCACAAGGCTCTGATACCAATTCTTGGAAACTAATAACACTAAGAGGGGGGTGAATCAGTGTTATACCAAAATAAAAGATTTTAGCTTTAACAAAACATACATACACCAACCAGTATAGACAGAATTGAAAGAAATAATGCAACCAATAAGGCAAACATATAAATGAGAACCATAACATGCATATTTATACGTGGAAAACCTCAATGAAGAAAAACCACGGTGGGATTTGTGACCCACAATATCAATTCACTAGGCATATGAAGAGATATTATGATATATGTTGGGCCTGCACTTGCAGAAAGGCTTACAGCCTAGAGCACACTGCTCATCACAAAAGGAGTCTCATTGACTACGTAAAAATCTAGACTACAATCTAGAGAATAGTGAACTGCTTAGTACAGCATATCCTATGCTAGAATACAGTTCTAGTTTAAGCTCTGTCTATTCCAGTTAAAACCTCAGTATCAGAGTAACCCTTACAATTAATTCCTTACATGCATAGTCTCTCTGATATATTTTGCATTACATTACATCCATACATCCATACATCCATTCATTTTTCTATCTATGCATATCCTATATATAGCCTAAATAAATTTATGCCTTATGTTGGCTTACAAGGATATATATAATTACATAATACATGTCAACCTTATAACATAAATGAATAAGAATTAAACAAGTTGTCGATGCTGGATACAAGATGTGTCGGCCTTCAATACCGATATCCTTTATCATACCATGTCAACCTGCATTGCCGATGACCAAAGAAATCTTTTATCCTACTGGTGTTGGTGTAGAGTCTATGAAGTGCCTATTGGTATACCATATGAAGCCTAAACCCAAAAACATGTTGCCATCAATGACAACATAATAAAACTTAACCAGTAGTGTCAATTGCCAACACTCTTAAATAGTATTTTTTTAAGAAAAGATTTTCACGGTGTTTTGTTAATATGCATAGAGGTTGATCAAGTTGATAGAGTTTTACATGAGTTTCATGAAGGATCAGCTGGGGGTCACTTCTCACCAAGAGTTACAACCCTCAAGATCATGAAAGGGGGCTACTATTGGCCCAATTTGTTCGAGTGTGTGCACTCATGGTTGAGAAAATGTAAGGAGTGTGCCATGTTTGCAGGAAAGAAGTTAACAACTCTTCCATTGCGACCAATTCAGGTAGAACAACCCTTCATGAAGTGGGGTATGGACTTCATTGGAGTCAGAAGTCCACCTTCAAGTGCTAACCACAAGTGGGTTCTCATAGCCATTGATTACTTCACAAAATGGACTGAGGTTGTGGCACTTAAAGAGGCAAATGCGATAGTTGTTTTAAACTTCTATGAGGAGCTAATAAGAAGGTTTGGAGTTCCTAAATCAATAGTTTCAGATAATGCTCTTGCTTTCATAGGAACTAGAATATTTGATTGGGCTATTAGAAATGGTGTTTATCTTAATACTTCTTCTAACTACTATCCTCAAGGCAATGGACAAGTTGAGTCCACAAACAAAACCTTCTCAAAATCATCAAAAGAACTATGCAAGGGAACCAAAGGGCTTGGCATACCAAGTTGAAATCAACCTTATGGGTTGATAAGATTACCCCAAAGAGGTCAAAAAGACTACCACCATACATTCTTGTCTATGGGAAGGAGACAAGGTTGCCTATTTCTCTTGAACTTCCAGCTCCAGATCTAGTCAATCAACTTCACATGATTGAAGAAGAACCTATGACAACAAGAGTGGTTCAGTTGGTTGAGTTAGAAGAGGTAATAAATGATGCAATGAAGAATATGGAAGTACACCAAGCTCAAGTGAAGAGATATTTTGATAAGAAAGCCTCTCCAAGAGTATTCAAATAAGGAGATATTTTGAATTGGGATGAATTCAAGAGCAGACCTGGAAAGCGTACTAAATTTGATGCTTTTTGAAGTGGGCCATATGTTAGTTTTTAGTGCAAACAACACAATGCTTTCTAGTTGTCTAAGTTGGATGGAGAGATGGATCCTATCTCAGTCAATGGGATTCATCTCAAGCATTGTTATTGAGGTGACCTATTTATTGGCAATATGCTAGATTTGTTTAATTGTTGTCATTGATGTCAACACTGTATCTCAGTTAGATCTCGATTAGTCTTGGTGATCATTTTGGTTTTGGATGTGATTCTGATTCGATATGATCAGACCTCTGGAATCGGTTTTGGATGCTTATTCTGATGGTTATATGCTTTCTATATTCTTGTGGTTTCATGATTTGGTTATCGCTTTTGGTATTTCTAGTTACTGGCTTGTTCTTGGCTTTACCGGCTAGCTTTTGCCTTTACTAGCTTCTGGCATTCCTGGTTAGCTTTATCGGTATGTTGTTTTGGTGACTTGGTCAGTGGATTTTGGGTCCGGCTTATGGAATTGGTTTCTTTCATGTTGTTGGTGCTTCTTGATCATATCCTGAGCATTTGGTGACTTTGCATTGGATGGTGTGCTTTTATGTGGTCCTATTTGGATTCGGTTAAACTTTCACTAAGGGTTTCTATCGGCAAGTGAAGTGTGTTGGATTTTGGTCTTAATGGAATCCCTGATAGATATGAATGTTTGGTTACTTGGTTTAAGTCCATGCTATGTAATGTAAATCATAATATTGGTTCAGTGGTATCATATGATGTAATTCTTGTAATTATGGGTTTATGGGTTTAGCCGACCTTGTCAATAAGGTTGACGATTTGTATTTATAGGTGACTTGTTCATGTAATTCAGATATAGATGCATTGGATATCGATGGATAGTTAGGTATGCATTATCAGAGAATGATTAAGTGTGAATAAAGTCATATAATTTGGGTGAAGGTTGGGAAGGTTTTGTATTGTAGAGCAGACATCAATGCTTAACCGAAACTATATTAGGCATTAGTAGATGCTACTTTCATAGTTCATTATTTTCCGGATTATAGTCCGATGATTTTGTAAGTCAGTGAGACTTCCCTTTGTGAAGAGCTATGTGCTCTAGGCTGTTGACCTTTTGCAGAGTTTCCCACCATGGTTTTTCCCTTTTCGGGTTTTCCACGTCAAAATATTGGTGTGATGTGTGTTCTGCTTTCATGTTATATTATTCATTGGGTTGTGCTCCAGTTTAAGGTTTTTAATTGAATTGATAGTTGTTATTGTTAGTAAATTGATTCACCCCCCTCTCAGTTTACTGTCGGTATAAGTACATTCCAACAATTGGTATCAGAGCGAGGTCTTGTCTACAAAATCTTAACCGCTTGAGGAGATCTGGTGGAAACTACATCTAGTTCTACATTCAATCCTTACTAGAAGGAGAGTCCCATATTTGATGGTACAAATTACAAGATATGGAAGGAGCAAATGAAGATTCATCTCAGATGTTTTGGAGCTGAAGTTTGGGAGATAGTGGAGAAAGGGTATGTACCTCATGATCCTAATTCGAGAACACTGATACCTGTTGATGAACATAAGAGAGATGAAAATGATTTAAGAGCAAAAGAAGCATTGTTAAGCGCCCTATCTAATAAAAAGATATTGAATGTCATAGAGTTTGAGAATGCGAAGCTGGTTTGGACAAAGCTTGAAACTCTTTACAAAGGCGACTAGGCTGTGAAGATTGCTAAACTTGAAGGTTTTCGGGTAAGATATGAAACTTTAAAGATGGAAGAAGATGAGAAGATAAGTTCTTTTATGGATAGAGTCAATGGAATTGTCATGGGTATCAAATGTTGTGGTGGATCTGTTAGTGAGGATGAGATAGTGTCAAAAGTTCTAAGAGTTGTACCTTCAACTTACAAGATAAAGGCTATTGCTATCAATGAGCTCTGGACAATGTCAAGTACCCCTGTGACCAGAGGTACACTACTTGGGAAATTGACTGCTTTTGAACTTGAAGAACTTGGAGATCAGAGTGTTGCTGAAACTGAGACTCAATTTAGAGCATCTACATCTAGTAAACAAAAGATAGATTGAAAAGAGATGTATGCTAAGGATATAGAGGAAATTGAGAAAGAAGAACAAGAGCTTGAAAACCTAGATGCCTTGATTGCTAGAAGATTTCCTAAAGGACCAACTGGAAGTAAGTATGAAGGAAAAGTCCCTTTTAAATGTTTTTCATGCAATAAAATTGGTCATTTTGTATCTATATGTCCTGAAAGAGTTGTAGGAATCATGAAAGATTTATGAAGAATTATAAGCCTAATCCTAAATATCAAAGCAGACCTAGATTTAGAAGGAATAAAGATAAATCATATTATTATGTTGGTGATGACGGTATTTTTGATGATGATGATGATGATGAACCTATGTATGGATCCGGTAATGGTGCTTCATCCTGCAAAGATCAGGTCTTTATTGCTATCAAGGATGATTCTCCAGAATCTGTCATTGAACGAACACATACTGAGGAAAAGGCCTTGGCTGCTAAAATTGAAGAAAAGGATGAATGGGTTATAGACAGTGGTTGCTCACATCACATGACTGGTGACAAAATAAAGTTCTTATCATTGCAAGAATTTGATGGTGGATTGGTTAGATTTGGAGACAACAAGGCATGTAGGATCAAAGGCAAAGGAACAATATCATTGGATGGTAAGACTAATTTTGATAATGTTTATTATGTTGAAGGCTTATAATATTTTAAGTGTAGGTTAGATGGTGGATAGAGGATTTCATTTACAATTCAAGGATGGAAAATGCAAGATCATTAATAAATTTGGATTGGAGATTGCTTCTAGAACTCAGTCCAATGGCAATATCTTTCATTACTTTGAACTCCAGTGAGAAGGCTTGCTTGATTTCTCATATTGATGAAAGTTGGTTATGGCATAAAAGGATGATTCGTGTTAATTTTGATTGCATAGTAAAGATCAATTCAATAGCGACTGTCAGATATTTGCCCAAGATTGTTAAACCTCATAATCCAGTATGTAGAGAATGTCAAATGGGTAAGCAAGTTAGAACTTATTTAAGAAGTGTACATGATAAATCTAATGAAATTATTGATCTTTTTCATACTAATTTGTGTGGACCGACAAGGACTAAATTTTTTCAAGGTGATAGATATTTTATGTTACTTATTGATGACTATTCTAGAATGATGTGGGTGGCATTTTTGAAAGAGAAATATGAAGCTTCTGAGAAATTCAAAATCTTTAAAGCTATGGTTGAGACTGAGACATGACTGAAGATAAATTGCTTAAGATCAGTTCATAGCCATGAGTTTACATCCGGTGAGTTCAACAACTTTTGTGAAAGGAATGGTATTAGGAGAAAATTTTCTACACCTAGAACCCCACAACATAATAGATTGGTGGAAAGAAAGAACAAAACAATTTTGGATGCTGCAAGGACTATGATGACTGAAGCTAAATTACTTGATATCTATTGGAGAGAGGCTGTTAATATCGTTGTATACACTTTGAACAAAGTATACATTAAAATCGATACCAGTGAGACTCCTTGTGAATTATGGTTTGGTAATGTTGACTCTAAATTTTACCTTAAATGTGAACAACCTTATGGGAAATTTAGTGATGGGGGACCTATTGCGCAAAACTCACTGAATAACCTTCGTGTTTAAGAAGTTGACTCTTCATTATAGTTGGGGAGGAAAAGGGAAGGAGGAAACTTAAAGTGAAATGGTCTACACTATTTAGGAGATGTGCTAGAACATTTTGGAAAAATATAAACAACACATAAAACCTAGAAACATTTGGTTTTAAAGCCCATTCAACAATCTACATGCCCAAAACCATTCAAGAGAATAATCCAACACAACACCCATTCAACATAAAATGATATTAACTATTCATTTGACAAATAACAAGTCTCAAAACATAGTTTAATCCGTGAAGTCTCACAACAAATATCATAGAAGTTATGAACTTGAAAACAACACAGAAGTCAATATATATTAAGCTTGAAAGAAAAACATCATAGAGGCCATAGGCACAATATGATGTATCTATCATTCACTAAATTAAATCAACATAAAGGCTTCTTCAAATGAGCCAAAGTCTAAAGAACTCTCTGAAAGTCTGAACCCCTAAAATAAGGAAAACATAAGCATAAATAGAGCCCTTGGCTTAGCTAACTGCTCACAACATCAACAACCTTCCAACAATCGCTTCTCACCAGAAAACCTATCGTGGCACCCAACAAGATCATACCCAGCAAAATCACCCCCAAAGTTGTTATTTCCACAATATCGTGGCGACCTCCATACCTTCCCAACAAGAAAACCTTGATGCAAACCACATCGTGACTCATGAACTACCATGAAAGGCACGCAATAGCTTAAAGGACATCTGAAAAAGAGCACAGGAACAAAACCAAATCAGGCAGCATGGAGGCACCAAGTGTCCTTATCCTCGCACGATGAATGGTGGGGCCAAGGGGAGTGCCATGTCATATAACCCGAGCCACTTGGAAACTTTGCGTTCCCCCAAATTGTGAATGGGAAAAGTGAGCAATCAAAAGCAATGTCGAGATGACATTTGGCTCTCGCATTTTGTACGGGGAGCATAACTGGAAAATCAAAAGGAATGGGCACCGCTTGATCAAAATGCCACCTACGGTTTACTCCGAAATAATGCTAACATTTCTTTGTGACTAAAATGGGGAATTCTACTTGCGGAATGCTAGAACCCAAAATTGCTGGTTTGGAGACCAGACTTCATGTCAGAATAGGGTGGAGCAAATCGAAGACCTGCTGCAACAGAAACCATTCATCCTTGGAGGGCAACACTTGTGCCTCCAGTTTCTAGTAGTGTTGATCTAAACAAATTATCTCATCAAATGACAAGTTTGTCGATTCATCATGGACCAGTTTCAATAGCGTGTAGAGTTGGGCTAAGGGATGCAAGAGATGTTCGACCTCTTTCACCAAAATGGGATTGTTTAGGCACTGTAGGAAGGTCCTATCTTGCTGCAAATGCTCAACCTAGTTTAACACTTGCTCAATTCCTAGTACAGAACCATCCATAGGAAGTGGAGAAGGCAGACCCAATGAAACAAACCTCTCTATGCACTGCTTGATGTCCAAGACTGAAATCTGTAATGGCTCAAGGGCCACTGATACATGCATAATCACTCTATGTTGGTTGATGAAGACATTAGTCTTCCTGATCAATTTTCTGCGGTCTGCAATCTCTTTCTCTCTCAACTCTTCATCTTGAGCAACATAAAACATTTGGATTAAGTCCTGGGCCACGAGGAGCTTGGGACCGATGACAAGAATAGATCTATTAATGAGGGCACCCGCTTCGACACAGAGGGATTTCACTTCCTTGAGAAATATTAGCACAGGTTGCAGTGAAGGGCTATATTGCTTAATTCTTTCCCAATGGGAAACATAGAACTCCATCAAGATCAGAGAAAAATCTTGAGAAACCTCCATGGAGGGAGGAATATTTAACAACTGTGATACTTCCTTATCTTTTGTTGTTATTTCATGTTGCAGCTTCCTGTACTTGTCTTGTTCAAGAACCACTTGATTCTCCAGAGTGATGATTTTGGCACTTCCATCTTGCATGGTTTGTTGGAGTCACGACATGAGATCTCGTTCCTACTATAATAAAACTTTCGTGTCCAAGAATTTACTCTCAGCTTGCTCCAGGTTACTCTCCTTTCCATGCAACTCTGTTTCAAACTTTTCTTTCTCTTCCAAAAGCATGACCTATGCATCACTCAGTTTCCAAGCGCACTCTTCTTTTAGGCGGATCTCCTCACGTAGATGTACATGCATTTTGGTGGCATCTTTGGAAGTTGCCTTTAGCTACTAGATTTCTTGGTCTTTCTCCTGCAATTATTTTAAGGCCACACTTCTTGTTGCCTCTTGGCCTTTGAACTGAGAACTAACATTGTTAAGGGCGGACTGCAACTTTCCCTTTTTTGAGTTAGCTTGTGTCAACAATCCCTGCGAGCAATTGATTTCAACATTCCTAGCTTTGTCCTCTTTTCTCTGTTGGGCCAGAGATTCTCAGAGGTTTACATTCTCTGCTTGCATCTTCTCCAAACAACAACTCTTTTTGATGAAATTTGAAGACACGACCTTCAAAGTTTCTTCCATCATTTCAACCTTGTCAGATGCTGTAGCATTCAGGAGGTTGACACTGATAGCATGCAAAGTGTAATCGTTGGGTCTCATTTGGGCTTCTAGCTTGTCAACCTTGGGGAACATGGTTGCAAAGAAAAGATTATCCTTCTCCTCATTGAAGTGTGTCTAGAAGTGTGGATGGGTTGGCCTGGCACCATCTTTTTCCTTTCTTTTACCAGTCTTGCCAATATAGGTAGCCTTGGAATAGGTAACTTGTTGTTGATAATCATCCAGGTTGGAAATAGCTTGGCTTGCAAACACTGCACCATGAGGGATTGTAAAGGTGAATTGGGGAATAAGGCCACCAAAAGAGGTTTGAATAGGGCGTGCAAGAATGATTGGAGAAAAAAATTGGATGAAGGGAGAGGTTCTTGAAGAAAATGGATCAGTGGATGCTGCTCCAACTTTTGGGGGAGGAATGGACTCTCCAAAACCAAGCCTACACGAGACGAGGGCTGCTTAATGCATCTGTGAGGAAAATGTTGCAGGAATAAAATCAGGGACTAGGAACAAAATGGAAACTTGTGGAAATGCATCTTGAGGGTCAACCAGTGTCTTGATGGACACTAATGTAAGGGTGGTGGGAATCTGGGTATGCATAGATACAAAACGGGTAGCAGCAGAAGAAACAACTTGAGTAGAGGGAAAAGGAAAAGAATGACGTACTCGAACTGTGGAAGTCACCGACCGCTAAGGAATTGAGTGAACCCGTGGAGCTCAAGAAGACAAACCTTTCTTTGCAGAACCCAGATACTGCTTCTTACTGGAAGGGGAGTCAGGCCCCTGCTTCTCATCTTGTCTCTTACCAGCTTGGGAATGGGGTTTTTGAGTAAAATTGATGAGAGGAAAAAGAATATGAGGCTCATTGTCTTGCTCTTCAATACATATAACCTCTATGTCCTACCGCTGGGCCACCTTGGGGGACAAGTATCCATGTGGGGAGCTATCTTCTATCTCTTCATCAGACTTGTTGTACTGGTGCCATTCAAGCTCAAAACACTCGTCCAAAGGAGCATTCCTGATGTTAGCCCTAGGCTGACTCACTTCTTGCTGGTAGATCCAAAAATCCTCCCTCTTTTTCCTAGGCCAAGAATCTAATGTCATGGTTCCAACATGGTCCGAGGGATGGGTTTCGCGAGATTGAACCTTTGTGTAACGGAGTAGAAACTCAACCATGGGGGTTGCTTTAGCATGGGAAAATCATTAAGACCCACATAGAGATTTAGGCCATACACCTATGGATTAGTGCGCCCTTTCCACGAGCTCCATATTTTTTTGTTTTATTGCATTATTTCTTCTAGAAAGGCACCCATCTGAGTCATAACTCCACATATTATCAATCAGTACTAAGCCAAGCTGCACCAGCTTAGATGTCAGGATGTTTTCTACAATGTTTCTCTAAACTAGAGTGATGGGGCCAATAGCTTTGTGGTCCTTTGTAATGGAGACGTCATGCTTCCTTGCCCCTATGGCCCTTTTGATTCTCACCAACTATTGTGCAATTTCGAGGGCGAGGGTCCTTTCGGTGACATAGATAGGTAGGTGGAAGGGCTCTTCTCAGTAACCATGCACTCGAATAAAGGAAAAATCACTACCTAAGAACCAGTCACAAGGAGGGCATTCATTGTACATCCAATTCATCTAAACTTGACAAAAATTGGCAAGTGGTTCATTGGGGATTGAACCGAGGTCCCTAAGGATAAGAGCTAAGAAACAATCAAAAAATTGATAGGTGTATTAAGAAGCAAATAGAATGGGAGTCCAGGCCGACACTGATATCTTTTTCCCTAACTCATCACAGATAGCCAATCGCATGTATTGGCTAAAGAAAACCTCATTTTGGTGCAAGAACAGGTGAACAAGGAGTGAGGCAAATCTGAAATGCCGCAACTACTGAAACTCAGTTAGCTGCTTTACCATTTCTCTAGCTATGAGGATAGAGAAGTCAAAATGAAAAGACGCCTTCTTATTATGGCATTTGAATAGGAAGCCCATCATAGCGGCAGTGATCTCCTGGTCATTGTCATGACTGCATAACCATGCAAGAGTGGATGAAATATCCTTGAGGTCATCATGTCTCAAGTCACTATAAGATAAGGGGAGTCTTGGGAGTCTAGATGACTAACTTCATTTGAGGGCACCGTGACAAAATGAGACAACATCTCTTTTAGTGTTCCAAAATTATTCCATGATAGCTTCGGAGAACACCTCCATCCCTTCCAAAATGGGAAAACACATCATGTCCCTTATGGCCTCTGGGGATATTACCATTTTCAAGAAAGAGCAACTAATTGAACAAGAAATGGGGTCGAACCTATTTGCACATGCAACAACAAACTCTAGACAGTGCAGAACCATGGGGATCACAAATTGAGGGGTACCACTATTCTAGAAATGAGTTGTTGTGGATTGCGTCTCCACTCTATGATGAATCATCCTGCTGCATGCGACTTCTCTGAGGCTTTTGGGTTGCTTATAGAGCTCGGGCTCAACAACACTCTCAAAAGAATCTATCACCACAGATGTGTTGCGGGTAGCCATCTTAGGCTTGGTATTAGTTCTCAGATACTCTAGCCTAGGTAGAATGGCATGGTAAGAATAAGAGAGTTCATAAAAAACATCCACCCATAATCCTCCCTTAACATAACCTAAGGGAATCACTTCCGCTTCCATTTTGTGCAAGAGAACTTTTCTCTCAACTCTTCAAAATTTTTTGGGCGCTTTAGGTTTCAAATGAGCAATAAGATGAATATGTGGAAACCTTCTTCATTTAATGCACTACATGCCTAGATCTTTGTGAAAGAAGGCAATTAATGATGAGTGCCCATTTGCATGTATGCGGATTTATTTTACAATTGCAATTAATCTTGAGGAGGACGAGCGCTGCCATCTACGTTTCCCAAGAGAAAGCCTGCTCAGTTAGCTGTTAATTGAAGCTAGTCAAGACAATTTGCTTGTCTGGATGAATCTCCCCCTTAATGAAGAATATCAGCAGCTAGTAGGGCTCGCACAAGTTAAAATAGTCCTATGGGGATTATAGTTTAAAAGTGATGTACCTATACATACACGTGGCATCTGAGGACATTGCCTCTTTCTTCGAGGTACCAAGTAGAAAATTTGCCAACTCTGAACCAGACTTCACCTACTAGTGGAGATGATTTGCTTGTCCAAATGAATCTCCCCCTTAATGAAGAATATCAACAACTAGCAGGGCTTGCACAAGTTAAAATAGTCCTGTGGGGATTATAGTTTAAAAGAAATGTACCTATACATACACGTGGCATCTGAGGACATTGCCTCTTTCTTCAAGGTACCAGGTAGAAAATTTGCCAACTCTGAACCAGACTTCAACTACTTGTGTGAATTGATGAGGAATGATAGGTGCGTTAGAATTCAGGAGCACTGTTCTTCTTACCAATTTTCACCTGGAGCTGAGAATTCATTATAAATATGTCTTTTCAGACATTCCTTTACACAGTATCAACTTCAATTATGGAGCTTCTTCAAGAAATGGATACCCCCGTCAGGCTCATCAATAGTAAGGCTCAGGTTGCTTTCCTCAAAAATATTTTTGATTGAAGGCTATAGAGGATGACAAGGCAAAAGAATCCCTTGATCATAGCTACCATCAAATGGGTGCTTGATGAGGACTTTATAGATGATGTGGACAAATACCTTGTAAACATGGACATTTGTTTGCACTCCATGGCTTCGCTGCTAGATTTTGGGATGAGTGGGCTTCTGACCTCGGAGCTCACTAAAGCACTCTTCTCTTGAGATTATCTAGGGGGTTTGGAGGATGTCGTGGCATACCACGTCCCTTTCATAGGCCTACCTTTGGCATCGGATTTGAGGTATTTCATCACTTATGGTGAGGAGGTGACCTGATACCCACTTATTGGCAGTCTGAGAACAATGATGCTGTCATCTCATCGCTTTCGAGTAGAGCTCGCTGCAGAGTTTCTCCTCTGAATCCACCTGATAGTTCTCATTCTAGATGGCATTGAATGGTACACCGACTTTGGGGATTACATATTCATATGGGTCCCGACGCTACACATCAAACCTAATTTGGTTGTTGTGTTCATAGCTGAGGAGTCTGCTGGATTTTTTGACCATGAGTGGTCAGAGGGAGATGATGCTGGAGATGATGCTGGAGACTCTGATTTCTAGATCGAGGATGATAAAGATGAAGAGGATCCTTGAGGAAATGCCAGGCTGTCTTTGTAAACTTCTTCTTGCTTCTTTTGTTAAAAAATTAGGTTGGAGGCCTACCGATGAATTATAAAAATTACTTATAATATAATGATTTTCTTTTTCCTTAATTATGGTGTATCTTCTGACTTTAACTTTGCCTCAGGAGAGTATGAAGAAACATAATTAAATAAATAAGGCACACAAAAGCACTATTTACATTATGTACATTAGAGAAAAACCGCTAATGAAAAGGTTTAAGGTGGAACCCATTGGCCGGGATCCTAAGAGAGTCTCCTTGCATATCTTCAAGATCAAAAGAATTGAACCCTTTTCAACCTATAATGTGGAAGGTTCCCTCCCATAACCCATCAAATTTGGCATGCCGGTTGGGCTTGCTGTCCTTTTGTTGTACTTCAAAACAAGGTCGCCTTGTTTGAATTCTGGGTCGGAACTCTTCTTATTGTTGAACCACTTCTTGATGGTTTGCTGATGATTTTGAAGAGATGCAAATGCAGCTTCCCTCGCTTCTTCTACTTCCATAATTACTGCCAACCTTATCTCCATGGGACCATTCTCTGCCACTTTAATAGATTTAAGTAATTGCAAGGTTGGGATTTCTAGAGACACAGGGAACAATACATCTTTACCATAGACCAACTTATATGGGGAATTCTTTAGGACCTACTTGGGTGTTATCTGGTTGACCCATAACACACTCCTCAAGTGGTGATGCCACTCCCTTTTGTGCTCTGAGCCCATCCTTTTAATGAGTTTGATGAGTTTCTTGTTAGTGGACTCGACGAGTCCATTTCCCTATGGATGGTAGTTTGAGGAGGTTTTTAGGTAAATACCTTTATTGAGGGTGAATTGGGTGATTGGTAAACCTACAAATGCACACACATTATCTAATATTATGGTCTTTGGTGGACCATATTGGCACACTAAATCCTCTAGAAATGTCAATATCTCGGTCTCTAATGAATTCTTCAGTGGATTAGCTTCAAACCATCTGGTGAAGTAGTCAGTAGCAGTTAAGATTCACTTGTGTCTAGTTAAGATTGGAGGATTGATCATCCCTACGAAGTCGAGTCCCCATTGAGCGAAGGGTTCCTCCACCATTATAGGCCTGAGTGGCATCACCACTTTTTTACACTTGCCACTGTAGTACTGGCATTCTTTTCACTCCCTCACCAGGGTGTGCAAATATTTGAACATAGAGGGCCAAAAATATCCGACGCGGGTGATCTTGATGATGGTATTTTATGCTGAAAAGTGACCTCCTGATGAACCATAATTAAATTCATGTAAATTATTGCGAGCTTGGCTTTGGCTCATGCAGCAGAGTAGGATTCCATCAAAATTTCTTTTAAAAAGTACACCCTCCACCAAACGGAAACCGTTGTTCTGCAGTCTACAAAATCTTCTTTTTTCGGGAGGGAGGCCTTTAGGAAAACTCCTAGTCTTCATAAAATGTTTTTGAGCCTCCATTCAACATGCTTCTGCTAGTTCGAAGGTGGTCATTACAGCTTCTTATGTGGTTGTCTTGGCTTCTCGGGGTCCAAACTCTTGGGCTATGTATTCGCACAAACCTTTGCTACAAATTATCTTGGTGGGCCTAACATCAATGTGGTACTCTAGGATTTTGGTAATCTAGTTCACCCTCTTCTCTGTGATGTCGCCTTCCATGATATATTCTTCAACTGACGGATGAGCGACATACACGGTAGTCTTCTTACAGGTGATGAAGTGTCTACACTATTTAAGGCCGTTGACTATGACCAAAGCTTTCTTTTCAATGAAAATGTACTTAGCCTCTATTCCTTTAGAGTTTTGGAATGGAAAGCTATGGGGTGCTCACCCCTTTTTTTGCATCTTTCTAGGTTAGGAGCACAACAATGCTATAGTGACTAGAGAAAACATACATTATGAAATCCTTAGACATATCGGGGTTGGATAGCACGGGGGCTGAATAGATATCATCTTTGATTTTCTCGAAAGCCTCCTTAGCTCTGGGAGTCCATTTAAAATGTGTTTCCTTTTTAAGCATTAGGGTGATAGGCCTCACCATCCTTGCAAAGTCTGAAATAAAGCGGCTAACAAAGTTAACCTTACTAGGAAAGACTAGACATCCTTTTTATTGATAGGAAGATGAAGCTCCTTTATTGCCTTCACTCGATTAGGATCGATAGAGACTCCTTCCTTTGACACTACGTGCCTTAGTAATTTTCCTTCCAGGACCTCAAAAAATACATTTCTTTGGGTTCAAAGAGATGCCAAACTCCAAACACTTTTGGAACACCAGCTCAAGATGATCAAAATGATCTTCTTTGTGTTTTGAAAACATGGTTAAGTCATCCAAATATGTGAGGATGATTTTGTTAATAAGTTCCTTAAAGGCCAGGTCCATAGCTCTTTGAAACGTTACACCGGCATTCCACAACCCAAATGACATTTTCTGTTAAGTTAATGTTCCCCATTTGGTCATGAAGGTTGTCTTATGTTGATCTTCTAGCTTCACCAATACTTGATTATAACCCGATAAACCATCTAACATTGAGAACATCTCTGACCCTGCTATCATGCTTAGCAACTGTTCCATTGGTGGCAAAGGATAATGGTCTTTTAGAGATGCTTGGTTTAAGTCCCGAAAATCCATGCAAAGATGGATATCCCCAGTCTTTTTTTTGACTGGTAGCAAATTAGATACCCATGTACTATGCTTGATGGGGTAGACGAGTTTTGATTCTACCAGCTTTTTCAATTCTCGGGCCATGAGGGACTCAATTTTTGGATTGACAAGTCTCTGTTTCTGTTAGATCGGTTTGGCCCCATCGGTAAGCTCAATGGTATACTGAATGATGCTGGGATTGTACCCTTTCAAATCTTCAAAGGACCATGCTAGTACACCTACATACTCATCACAATATTGGGCCAATCTCTTTCAGTCTTCTAAAGGAACTTCCTTTCCGACCTTGAGTATTCTCCCACCTCCTACCGACATTTAGGCATAGTCCCCTTTATCAGTTGTAAGCTTTCTACTGTCATTTTTGGCATCATCATGGTTGAACAAATTTTCTAGGGTGATTAATCCATTAGGGAGCTTGTTGGATTTCAGCTTAACGAACTAATCTCCATAAGCCTCTTTTACCTTAGGTTGTAGTCGATCTGTAAACTCCCCTGAGTTTTGAATGAACAAGACGATCTGCTCATTTCTTTTGAAAACTTGCCAGTGGGTGTCATTATCAGGAATAGCTGGCCGAACAACCACATAGACTGCCTAGGGATTGGTGAGCAGGTCCGCAGCAAGGTCAAATAGTGATCCAATCGTAGCCATCTGATCAGCGGAAGCATGTCTTTCAAGGAATTCTCTGGACATTGAAAGCATTGATGCTTTCGATTAAATCCCATGTCCTATGATGGTAAGATCTCATACAGATATGTTTTGCACTAGATATTCCTCAAACTTGGTGCACAACCAGCTCAGAATCGCCTAGAACTTTCAATTGCTTTATACCCATCGTCTCTCCCAAGCTCAAGCCTTGGATCAGTCCTTCATATTCTGCTTCATTGTTAGAGCATGAAAATTATAGACAAAAAGACTTTAGGATCCATTCACCCAAAGGTGAAGTGAGGGAAATCCCAGCCCCTGAACCTACTTTGCATGTTGCACCATCAAAGTGTAGGGTCCAGAGTGTAGAAGGCAACTCCTCTTTAGTCAATGGTTCTTTGGTAAGTTTTAGAATGACCCGATTTTTGTCAAAAATGCAGTAAGTACCAAGACCCATGGCATGGAAGTTGGAGTATGGATCAGAGTCTATGAATTCATTTAGAAAGATCTCCTGATCAGGTGTAATCTCCCCGGTCACTTCCTCATCCTTCAGAAGCTCTACGGTTTTCCTTTCTTCATTTGAGATGGAGGTATGAGTTGGTTCAAAATTGAGCATGGCTTGATCCGCTATGTGTTCAGCGTGAAAGAGTTCTGAAAGGATTTTGAGTTTGGCACCACTCTAGGTTCAAAGGATAAGGTTAGACCAATCTAAGGATAGGTAACCTCCTATTTTGGCAGTAAAATCTCAAGAAAGGAAGAGGCCAAAAATAGGTAGGATGTCAATAACTACCACTTCTTGAGGCACAGTAACACTAGGACACGCGAACAACGTCAACTGAAGGTTTTTTATAAGAACCACGATCTGGACCTTATTCCCATCTAGCTGCATAACACACCTATTTAAAGGCTCATATTTCATATTCAAAACCTCAATGATTTGCCTAGGCATGATGGTGGTGCTACCACCAGAATCTATCATAGAGTTGTGAAAAAGTTTATCCCCAACTATGAGGGTCAGATAGAAAGGATTTGATTTAGGCTTACCTTTCATTTGAAATTTAGGAGGCATGGCTTCATTCATCAACATGGTTGGTGAGCATGATCTATTCGTGAAGGGCTGAAACCTTTCTTCGCTGATTATTGGAGCTTTAGCGACATTTTTGCTTGCATTTTTCCCACCTCGGACATGGCTTCTTTTGGCTGATTCTTTTGTTCTAGGATACTAAGGAGATCCCATAAAGAGACATTGGCTAGGGTTTTCTTCAGCTGTTCCACCACATCCAGTGCTGACGACACCGATGCCTTTGGCTCTCTTGGCTTATAAGAGATAAACTCCTTTCTTGGGTATGTGATAGCAATTGTGGGTTGTTCAGGATCTTTATTTGCAACCACTATCCCCTATGTGTTTATATTCTCCCTAGTGAAGCGCCTTTTTGAGCGGAGGTTGTAATCTGATTGCACTTGGGGAGCCCCCAAGTTTGATGTGGTTGCGTCATTTGTGACCATGACATCTTCATTCCATCCAAGAGAATAGTGTGTGGTCTGAAGTTATCTCCACTTCTTGTTGTATTGGAATACTTTGCATCTATGCAATGAGAGACACATTATCCATGCTAGGGGATGCATAAACTGAATCATCTGGTACCACACCTAGGTTCCATTTCTCCACAATTTTTTTGTTGCAGATTGCCTCTTGGATAATTTATTGGAGTGTGGGCACTGTTACATGGAAAACACCAAGAATTGGTATCATCCACTAGATTATTTTATCCCATTGTCAACTCCTTACTGGTGTTAGGGTAGATAGCATAAAAAGGATTGGGTACCAAAACTATCTAGCCATTTGGCTGGCTTGGGGAAGTTTGGTTGTTTTCATACTGGTTCTACTGATATGTGGGTCTATTCCCTTGGAAATTTTGTTGAAAAGGTGGTCTAGTAGGTGGGATTTGAGACCTTTTCAGATTGACTATCTCGTTTGAGAAAGTTATCAACAAGGTTTTTATATCACTGACCTTCATGGCCAAGGACGATTGTGGAGGTAAATGTGCTTGTTGGAGTCCGGGGTATATGTACATAGATTGAGGAGCAGATGTACTGGGAATAACCTCTTTAGAGGTCTTATTTGATAACTCAGGAAAGACCAGCATGAGTGGTCGTGGTGTAAGCTTCCCAACATCGATTGGATTATTTTCTGTTTGGACTACTATTTCAATGCTTGCAGGAGGGTATTGCCTCCTAGAGATTGAATCATTATTGATATATCCAATTTGAAGGATTTCAGATAAAAGACAAATGCCATATCCGTAGGAGGGTGGGCGGACAACGGTATTCTTTGTCAGGTCCTCTGGAATCTAGTTGAATTATGTCACTCCTTTCTGAGGGGCTCTCTTTATCATAATCAATTGGTGCATCAAAGATGACCTATCAACCTTGTCGAAGAATCTCTGAAAGAAGTGGTCACCCAACTGATCCCAATCCGCTACCCAGGGATCTGTACCAATCTAGAGCTCTCCCTTGAAAAAATGCCATGAGCAATCTCAATGCTACATTTTGCTCGGTGATACTATGGACGATGCAGACATTGGCTATATCTTGTAGGTGTTCCTTGGGGGTCTTGTGATATTCTCCAGTAAATTTAGGGATGACCTTTAGTGCGGTAGAGGAAATCGGTCCCCATACTACAAGTGGAGTGGGAGGGATGAGAGGGCTTCTGTTGTTGCATGTCATAGAATTTCAAGGGGGAACCTGCGCCATTATTGTAGGAGAGACTATAGGGAAGATAGATAGGATTTGGGAAGAAGAGGCTGCATCCAAATGGATGTTTACCAGGGGTGGAAGGAGTAAATTGGGATTTAAGGCTGTCTGACTCCTGGTAACGAGCCTGTGACTCATAAAATAGCTTAGGTTTATTCAAAATTTGGTCCCACCGAGTGTGCCAGAAAAAGAACTGTTGACTCTAAATTTTACCTTAAATGTAAACAGCCTTATGGGAAATTTAGTGATGGGGGACCTATTGCGCAAAACTCACTAAATGACCTCTGAGTTTAAGAAGTTGACACTTCATTATAATTAGGGAGGAAAAGGGAAGGAGGAAACTTAAAAAGAAATGGTCTACACTATTTAGGCGATGCGCTAGAACATTTTGGAAAAGCATAAACAACATATAAAACCTAGAAACATCTGGTTTTAAAGCCCATTCAACAATATACATGCCCAGAACCATTCAAGTGAATAATCCAACACGACACACCCATTCAACATAAAATGATATTAACTATTCATTCGACAGATAAAAAGTCTCAAAATATAGTTTAAAACGCAAAGTCTCACAACAAATATCACATAAGTTATGAACTTGAAAACAACACAGAAGTTAATATATATTAAGCTTGAAATAAAAACATCATAGAGGCCATAGGCACAATATGATGTACCTATCATTCACTAAATTAAATCAACATAAATGCTTCTTTAAATGAGCCAAAGTCTAAAGAACTCTCTGAAAGTCTAAACCCCTAAAACAAGGAAAACATAAGCATAAATAGAGCCCTCGGCTCAGCTAACAGCTCGTAGCATCAACAACCTTCCAGCAACCGTTTCTGACAAAAATACCTATCATGGCACCCAACGAGATCATACCCAGCAAAATCACCCCCGAAGTTGTTATTTCCACCATATCATGGCAACCTCCATACTTGACCAACAAGAAAACCTTGATTCAAACCACATCTTGACTCATGAACCACCATGGAAGGCACGTGACAGCTCAAAGGACATCTAAAAAAGAGTGTAGGAACATAACCAAATTGGGCAGCGCGGAGGCACCAAGTGTCCTTATCCTCGCATGATGAATGGTGGGGTTGAGGGGAGTGCCATGTCAAAAACACAAGCCACTTGGCAACTCTGTGTTCCCCCAAACTACGAATGGGAAAAGTGAGCGATTAGAAGCAACATTGAGACAACATCTGGCTCATGCATTTTGTATGGGGAGCATAGATAGAAAATCAAAAGGAGCGGGTGTGACCTGATGAAAATGTTGCCTATGGACAACTCTGAAATAATGTTAATAGGTAACACTCCTATTGTCAGATATTTCAAAAATTTTGGAAGTAAATGTTACATTAGAAGAGATGATGCATTAGGAAAATTTGATCCTAGAAGTGATGAAGGAATATTATTGGGTTATTCTACTAAGAGCAAAGCTTATAGATTTTATAACAAAAGATTGAATAGGATATTGGAAAACATAAATGTCAACGTGGATGAGCATGGCAGTAATCAGATCATAGCATATGATTATGGACCAGAAGATGATTGTATCAGACCTGAATCGGTAATGCAAGAATCAGTTCAGAACAATGAACCAGTGACACCGGTAGCATCAAAACAGAGGAACAACAAAATGAGTTAGGAAATCAAGAAAATTCAAAAACTCCCAGGTTTGTAAAGCTAAATCATTCTAAAGATCAGATTATTAGAGATAAAAGGAAAGGTGCGATGGTTAGGAGAAGGTTAGCTGTTGAAGAGGTATGTTTAATTTCTCAAATTGAACCAGAATCTTTCATTGAAGCAAGTAAGGATGAAAATTGGTTAAAAGCAATGGAGGAGGAATTAGATCAGATTGAAAAGAATAAGACATGGGAACTTGTACCTAGACCTAAAGACAAGAACATTATTGGAACTAAATGGGTTTTTTAGGAACAAATTGAATGAGGAAGGTCAAGTGACGAGGAACAAGGCTAGATTGGTTTGCAAAGGTTATTCATAGGAAGAAGGAATTGATTATGGGAAAACTTATGCCTCAGTTGTTAGAATTGAAGCGATAAGAATTTTTTTTTGTGTGTTGCACACAAGAACTACAAAGTATATCAGATGGATGCCAAATGTGCTTTTTTAAATGGAGATCTTGAAGAGGAAGTTTACTTTGAACAACTTGATGTATTTTCTTTATCCAAAGACAAGGACATGGTTTTTAGATTGAAGAAAGCTTTATATGGACTAAAACAGGCCCCTAGAGCATGGTATGCTAGATTGGATAAGTATCTTTCAAAGCTTGGTTTAAGTAAAGGTAATGTTGATATTAACTTATATTACAAGATTGGGCATGATGACATATTGATTATTGAAGTCTTTGTGGATGATATCATTTTCGGAGGAGAAGAAGGTATATACATTAAATTTGCTAAAGATATGAAGAATGAATTTGAAATGTTTGTGATTGGTGAGATGAAATTTTTCTTAGGTTTGAAAATTACCCAGATTGATAAAGGTATTTTAATTTGTTAAACTATGTGAAGGAGTTACTTAAGAAATTTGGACTTGAGAATTCTAAACCTATCGGTACTCCTATGATAACCGGTTGCAAATTGTCAAAGGATGATGAATCACCTAAGGTGAACCTGAGAACATTCAAATCAGTGATTGGTGGTTTGTTGTACCTAACTCAAACAAGACCACATATAATGAATGTTGTTTGTATTGCTTCTAGATTTTAGTCAGATCCTAGAGAAACTCATGATATTGTTATCAAGAGAATATTCAGATATTTGGCAGGTACAATAGACTTTGGGTTATGGTATCTATTGGGACTCATTAAATTTGGTCAATTTTTGAAGCCCATTTCAAAATTTTGCATTCGCATTTTTAGAAAGGCACCTAATCTCATTAGGTGGCCTAGTTAGAAAGAGGGTAAAATGGTGCCAATTGATTTTCAAAGGGTAAGGCTTGGGAAATATGTGTACCTTTCATTTCACCTATGAAGTATTATGCAACTTTTAGATTTTAGCTTGGATCAGTTTATCAGGTACCCATTTCAAGGGGTGAGCTGAAAGTGCATGTTAGGTGCAAATTCATATTTTACCAAGTATCCTACTTTGAGCGCCTATATCTTTTGACTAGTTTATAGTCATGCTAAAATTCAAATTGCATTGAATTCTATGCATTTAAGTGTGCTTCCATGTCAAATTTCAAGTCTCTAGAAATCCATTTGCAGTTTATGGTTTGCACAAGTCCCTGTTTCAATAGCTAGTCAGAGCCTCACTTTGCACGTGTAAAAGTTGCCTCGGTGAGTGTCATGTCAGAATTTTTTTTTCGGGATATTGCTGATATAAAAGACAAGTTATGTTTCAAATTTCAAGCTCCTGCCAATCCGTTTGATTAGTTTTCAAAAGGGTTTCTTGAGCCACCTTATTCAGTGTTCCGTATTTTCATTGCTACATCAGTTAAAGTGGATATTTTCATGAGCGCACTATTTGTACCCTATCAGCTTCCTAGTCGAACTGAGCATTCTAAGTTTTGATTTGTACTTCAAGGTACCTATGCCTCAGATTTGAGGGTCTACGAAGATCATTTGATATTTTTAAGAAAGGCATCATGAGTTCCATGCGTATTGACTTTATCAGGTTTCAGTGCTGACAAAGCCAGTTGGTCATTTTTGACCATTAATATTTCTTCAGTCGGGATTCGTCTTGAGAAACGGCTTGACAGAGTTTGTGTTTGTATATCAGAGTACATGCCTGTCAGTTTGCAAAGTCCAGAAAGGTGTTTTGACCAGTTTGAAAAATATGTCTTTTGGATTAAATGTGAAAATATGGCACAGGCGCCTAAAAGTCACGAAACTCAGTTTAATGATCAGAAAATGGTGCCAATCGATTCCAAAGGCATGTTTAAGGTTCCTAAGGTGTTTTCAACAGTTAGTTGAAATGAAAATGATTTTTTTTTAGTCGAGCCCACTTTGGGGCCCGATCTGGCTTATACCAGTGTACTAATTTTATGGTGAAATGGTCTTAATTCATGGCAATGTATATCAATGTCAGCTCGAGTTCCATTGGCAGCTTGGTTTGAGTGAAGATTTAAAATTCTTGATGCCTGTCATCAAGTGCAAAAAGTGAAAAGCATGTCTAAGACAAGGATTTGGCCTGTATAATATATTTTTTGCTTTGGCAACAAAGAAGGGCATTAAAAGCAACTTCAAACAAATTGCAATTGGCAGGCATTAAGCCAAATCCAATAGAGTGTGGCGTGATGAATGGAGGAAAGGAAAATGAAAGAGGGCAACAGAAAACTCTCAGCAAGTTCTATTGGTAGATTAAGTTTAGTACCCAAAACCTTTGTCAGCATCCTCCCTGCTGTGCGTATGGAGTGGCAGCGTGGCATGTGAAAGACTTTGAAACTTTCAAACAAATGCAAATTCACTTGGCAGATTTGAATGCCATATTCTCCTCCCCTGTGCAGTGTTTGGTTGGAGCAAATTAAACTTTTTAGCAAATGCAAATGGCATGTTAAATGCCAGCCATATTCCCTCCTCCCTGCATGAAGTGTGGTGTGCTAAAGACATTGAAAACTTTTTGCAGTATGCAACTGCCAGGTTTGAAGCTAAAACCAACATAACCCTTGCCAACAATCCCTCCTTTGTGTGGTGTTCTAGAAAGAGGCAAAATTAAAATTCAAAGCAAATGCATATTGGCAGGTAAAAGCCAATGCCCTCCTCACACAGGCACATAAAAAATGAAATGGCACAAGACATTAGAAACCATAAGCAAAATGAAGCAACATGAGTAAAACGTTGCAATGGAGGAAGACAATAAATCATTAAAACATTTTAGCATGGCATTTCAAAAAAAATTTAGAAATTTCAAAACAAATGTATTGGCAGCGTGCAAGGTGCTGAACAAGTGAAAATGTTCAAGCAAATGCAAACCAAGCGCAATGAAAACACTCAGGAAAACTTCAAGATAAAGCAATTCTAGGCAAAACCATATATCCCACATTGACTGGGCGGGGGACAATTTTGGAATTTATATACAAAAACAAACACATCCATAGTGTCAAAGCATTGAGGCTTTTGACACAAGGTGCTGATGGGCACCCAGTGGACCCCACGCATGCATGCACGAGCCTCGAGGCAGTGAAGAGATAGCTGGCGACTAGGTGGACCCTACATATGCATGATTCTAAAGGTAGGCGGGTTTTTTAGAGAAAGTACGGATTAACAAGTGAGCAAGTTCCATGGTGATCTACGACTGGTTCTATTTTACGAAGTGAAAATGCACGCTAGTTACCCTTCGCGAAATGGTGAAAGATGATGTGGCAGGTCCGAGTGGTAATCCAGTTGGTGGGTCCGAGTGAGGTGGCGATGACGAGGCTGACAAGTGGTAGACAGGTGACGGTCCACAAGGCGGTGATGTGGCAGACAAGTGGTGGATCAGTGAGGTGTCATCCCAATGGACCCCATGAGTGAATCGCATGTCACCATGTGGCAGGACGTAGGGCCAAAAAAAATGGACTGAAAAATTAAAGTTAAATGTATAGTTTCAACTATAGAGGAAAATTCAAAAAATTTAAATGATGGGTTTGCATTCAAGATTAATTCCCTCAGGGTATTTTTTACTCGAAATGGAAAGTATTATATATCATCGGAAAGCTCTCGAGACAAGGAATTCGGTCATGTAGATTGTTTCAACAAACATGAGATATTTTGAGAGCAGTTTTCACGGGAAGGAAAGGAGATATTTTTGTAGTTAGGGAAAAAGGGACACTTGGCATGTTTTGATGCATTCTAGTTTTCTCCCCCTCCATATTATTAATTCTTCTATTTTGTAAGGGTTCCATAATTCTGAGAGAAATGCTCCAGATTTCATGGTTTCTAGTTCTTAATTTCTTGACCGAAGTTTGTAAAATTCTATGGATCTTTTGAAGGTATAGAGGTTACATTGCAGTATGGCAGATGGTTTTCTAGTTGCAGGTTTTACTTATGTTAGGCATGAGTAAATTTCACACAAGATTGTCTCTAGGCATGTATTTCATTGTTACAAATTGAATCCTCAAGGAGATTGAAATTTGTCATCTCTAGGAGATTGTTGTGACTGTTTGTAGGTATCCTTCAATGAAGGTTTTAAATTCTGTAATCAGTCATAAATAATGGAATATGTATCCCAAATTTGATAATTTTGTGAATGAATCAAGTAATTCATTGGTATAAGGTATTGATGCAGGAATATTCTATAAGGAAGACAAGTTTGCAGCTAAAATTTGCATTTGCAGTTCTATGTTTGACTCCATGCCCAATGAACAAGGCACTGGTCTTTGAGGGATTTGGGGATACTTTCAGATTTATACAAATTTAAAGAAAATCTATTTCCCTTTGTGTTTAGGGGTTGTGTTCTATTCATTCCAAGCCTTGTTTCATCTATTGTTTATACAAATTTAGCCAATCTGTAGTGTGTTTATAATTGGTTGGGTTTGTGGAATGATCTATCTGCTTATTGTTTGATGTATTTAATGCATCGAAAGGGTGTCCCCCCTAGGTCTAGCAGAACCTAAAGTGCAGGAGGATCAATAAGGGTCCTATGTTATGTTGTCCAAGTCCTGATGTGTTCCATAGTTTGAAATTGGCCATTTCATAGAAGGATTGCAGGTGAATTTGGGGTTAGCCAGATTTGGTGAACAATAGTATCCAAAGAATGACAACCTCACATTATGTGCATATATAGATTTTGATTGGACAGGAGATGTGGATGACTAGAAGAGAACTACTAGCAGTGAATTCTTTCTTGGGAAGAAATTGGTTTCATGGCTTAGCAAGAAACAATCATGCACTTCATTGTCTACAGCTAACGCAGAATATGTTGCAGTTGCTACCAACTGTACTCATATTTTATGGATGAAATAGATGTTAAAGGATATAAGGGTAAATTATGATGAGCCTATTGTTATTCACTATGATAATACTACTTCTTTTGATATGTCAAAGAATCTGGTATTTCATTCCAAATCAAAACATAGAAATGTATAATTTCTTGAAGGAAAAGGTTGAAGCAAAGGAAGTCAGATTGGTTTATGTGCCTACTAAGGAACATATTGTAGATATTCTAATGAGGCCATTACCTAAAGACACTTTTGAATATCTTAGAGATCAGTTGGGGGTTACCAACCCTCCGGAAGAGACTTAGTGATGCAGAGATGCATCAATCCGGTGAGCTTATTAGACATACTTTTCCGATCCAGGTTGATGAAGATGGTGCTACTACTTAGGGGGAGTAGTCAACTGTTTGGTTCAGTAGTCCTGGTTTAGTATCCATCCTTTTTCATTGATGTCAAAGGGGGAGAAGGTATTCATGTGAAAACTGCTAGATATTTTGATGGTTTTGGAGTTTGTTGGCATTCCTTGGCACTTGGATGTTTTTCACATTCAGTGTTTCCATAAATGCCAAAGGGGGAGATTGTTGGCAATATGTTGGATTTGGTTAAGTGTTGTCATTGATGTCAACACTGTATCTCGATTCAAGACTATCCTAGTTAGTCTTGGTGATCATTTTGGTTTTGGCAATCAGATATGATCAGACCTCTGGAATTGGTTTTGGATGCTTATTTTGATGGTTATATGCTTGCTATATTCTGGTGGTTTTATGATTTGGTTATCGCTTTTGGTATTTCCAGTTACCAGCTTGTTCTTGGCTTTACCGGCTAGCTTTTGCTGCTCCCAGTTAGCTTTATCAGTATGCTATTTTGGTGACTTGGTGAGTGGATTTTGGGTCTAGCTTATGGAATTGGTTTCTTTCACATTGTTGGTGCTTCTTGATCATATCTCGAGCATTTGGCGACTTTGCATTGGATGGTGTGCTTTTATGGTGGTCCTATTTGGATCAGGTTAAACTTTCATTGAGGGTTTCTATCGACAAGTGAAGTGTGTTGGATTTTGGTCTTAGCGGGATCTTGATGGATATAATTGTTTGGTTACTTGATTTAGGTCCATGCTATGTAATGTAAATCATAATATTGGTCTAGTGGTATCATATGATATAATTCTTGTAATTATGGGTTTAGGGTTTAGCCGACCTTGTCAATAAAGTTGATGATCTATATTTATAGGTGACTTGTTCATGTAATTTAGATATAGATGCATTGGATATTGATGGATGGTTAAGTCTACATTATCAGAGAAGGATTAAGTGCAAATAAAGTCATATCATCCAGGTGAAGGTTGGAAAGGTTTTGTATTACAGAGTAGACATCAATGCTTAACCAGAACTATATCAGGCATTAATAGATGCTACTTTCATAGTTCATTATTTTCCGGATTGTAGTCCAATGATTTTGTAAGTCAGTGAGACTTCCCTTTGTGATGAGCAGTGTGCTCTAGGTTGTTGGCCTTTCTGCATGTGTAGATCCCTTTGTAATTATTCATAATACTACTATAGATTATTCATCTGATTGTGGATAGGGTTTCCCATCGTGGTTTTTCCCTTTCTGTGTTTTCCACGTCAAAATATTGGTGTTATGTGTGTTGTGATTTAATGTTATATTCTTCATTAGGTTCTGCTCCAATTTAAGGTTTATAATTGAATTGATTGTTGTTATTGTTAGTAAATTGATTCACCCCACTCTCAGTTTACTGTCGGTATCAGTAAATTCCAACACTATCAACATTTGTACATATTAGTGTAGTTTCCCTTTCCTATAAGGTGTTGTAACATCTTGTTTCAGTCATGTTTTAATTTAGTTGTCATCTCTCCAAGTTTTGTGGCACATTTTTAGTATTCTAATTTGCATCTTAAGTGTTGTTCAATGTTTCTAACATCAGAGTTTATGGTCTATCTCAGCTTGTCTAATTTTTTTGAGCCTTTATGCCCAATGGAATCAATGAAGGCTACTGGTCTTTTGTGTTCACTAGGTAAACACCCTAGAGATATCGCCAAAACATTATCTGATTTAGACTTTTAAGTCTAAATTGCATATTGAGTCTTATTTTTGGGATATTTTGTCAATTTTAGTCTTATGACTATATTGTTAGGTCTTTGGGGTTTCATGTTTTTTGAAAAATTAAGGTGAATCTTACAAGCCAAATGTCTTGAACTATATTTTATATGCTTGTGAGTTCTCATGTATTGTGAACCCGTGGTCATATTGAGGGGAAGTCACGTGCCCTTATGTTTGGGATGGATTTTAGGTTTCTCTTTTGTTCAAAAGTTTCTTGATTCCAATTTATAACTCATGATCAAATTGTAGTTCAAACTCTCTTGGAAGTTTTGAAATCCTAGATTTTAGTTTTGCCCTCGATGGCATCCAAGAACAAAAAGTCTCAGTCAAAGCAACAATTTACAAGAGAAAGTAATGGTTTCATATGATAGACAAACATTCTAAAGAGAGAGGAAATCTCGAGCCTTAGAGCTAAAACAATAGTTTCATAACAAAGAACAATGGTCCAGAAGAGTACAGAGGCAAGAGAAAGGATCGTTGCAACATTTGATAGGGATGATAGCCATGTTTAATCTTAAAGATAATGCAAAGAAAGTGATTGTTATCCATATCCACTATTGGTTTAGAGTCCTATTGAACTACAAGAGGATTTGAATTTTAAATTTTGAAAATTTTATCAATTGGAAGCCTAAAAGTGTGGGGTTTGTAACTCCTACAATAGTTCATCATCAATTTTAGACCCTACTTGGGTTAGTCATCAACCAAGGGTAGTTTAGAGAGAAAAATCAACATCAATCTTCGGTTGCATCCTTGTATTTGTGGGCTTTTCAAGTCTACTTTCCCAGCAAGGTCATTATTTCAAATTCAAAATCATTTGATCCTATTTTGGAGGAGAGAATGGAGCCACCACATTTTCATCTTCAGTTCACTCAAGTCTTCCACTTCAGCCAAGTCAAATAGCTAGAGCATGGAGTCAAAAGAAGCCAATATTTTAAATTTAAATTGTTGGAGCCTTTTCTGAATATAAGTAAGACTTCTATTTCTTTTCCCTCTAGTTATGAGTTTGGTTTTTGTTGTAGCAACAAGAAAAACACTTTGTAACTCAAACGTTTTTTTAAGTTTTTATGCAGTTTCTTCATGCATTGTAATCAACCTTTTCTTGAAGATTAATAAAGATAAACTATTACTACATATGTTTCTAGTTTTTTTTCATTATGATTGTATGAATTTTTTGAGAATACATTGTGATTTTGTCTAGATCTCGTGTTTCCCTTTTTCACTTTCATGAAGTTTGGGAAAGTAATATTATGATTTGATCAGGTTATGTCTTGTGTTTACTTTTATTTTCAGATATTTATAGTTGTGTGATTTCATTCACCTTCAAGAAAAATTGAAAAGAAAATAAAACCTTTACATGAAATGCTTATGATCAATATTATATAAACAAAGTTGTGAACATAATAGGATCTAATTTAAGTCAAGTTGTAGGTGAAATAATAGTCATTTTCATAATCAAATCATTGGTGTATCACTTTTTAGTATCAATAGTTTGAATTCAAGAGCATCCTCCTATCCATTTTCCTCATCAAGTAATTAGATAGGAGATATAAAGGGGAACCGACCCATAATTTGGAGGTTCATCTTTACCATTAGCAACCCACAGACTCGAGGATGTCTCCATGTTTCAAGGGATTGTTGAGCATCATGCTTAGTACTCAAGTGCAAATCCTCGTGACAACAATGTTGCTCCATCGCATGAAACACAATAATTGCTCTGAAGAAAAAGATTATCATTTAGAGAGGGAATCAATCTATGAAAAAGGACAATACAATCCTTATAAAAGGATATTTGCAACCCTAAAGGTGTGCAACCCTAAAGAAACCCTAAAGGGATAATGTGTATTTATTAAATACCTACAATATTATTAAATGCCTAAGTTTAGCTTAAGCGTAGAGTATAATAGACTAATAATTAAATAAATAATTATTAGCTAATGCATGATAACTCTAACACCCTCCTTTAAGATGAACTTAGGGAGTAGCTAAAAAACTAAATTCATGAAGCAAAAAATGCAACTACATGATGAAGGCAAAAAATTTGGGTCTCGACAACAAAGCCTGATGAGGTACCCAATCACAACCAAATCTCTATGAACTGGAGAAATAGAAAAAAACATGTGGGAAAAAAACTTTGCTCCAAAAAGAGATGGAAAAAGAAAGTGGAGGACTGAAGAAGCCTCCAAACAAGAATGTTCCAAAAAGATAGGAACAAGAGAAGAGTAGAAGAATCACTGAAGCATGAAAAACTTGCAAACACTATCAAAGAATAAATGTCAATCTGAAGAACCTCCACTGAAATAGAAGATGATCAGGTAGAGAAGACTATAATCTGCATGAGTGCCCTCAAATAACACTACTCAAATCAGATGGCAAACAAAGGCAAACAATTGAACTCGAAGATACAGATGGCATAAAACACCAAAGTTTGAAGAGTTGATCCAACAAACCAAGGAAGCATTAGATCAACAAGAGAAACCCCTCTTAATGCTGACAAGAGAGAGGAACAGGTACAATGAAAAGAACAACCAACAAGAACTACATGACGAAGAGCCAGGAACATCAAAGGTGCATGGAAAAGTACATAGTGTCATGGAAGGAACACTCACTTGACACACTTCATGAGGTTAATGTCATAGAATGAACATTCACATGACAAAGTTAGATGAGAAACAAAGGCAAACATTAACCCCACTATGATACTTTATAATGTAGTGCATGTACAATAAGGCACAATATGTGCAAGATACCAAGCATGCAAGGCATAGTGGCAATTTATCTCAGTGTGTTTGCAGAAAGGAAAATGCTTACAAAATGATGTATACAAAGATTAGAAGAGACATAAGGTTAGAAATACAAAAAGAACAGCCAAAGACGAGACATCCTACTCAAAGAAAGAGATCTCATGACCTGAAAGATCCAAGATATTCACCAGAGTGCTAAAAAACAAAAAAACTGAATAAGATGTACCTGGAGCAAAATATGGAAAGAAAACTATATGTCTGGAAAGTGCACAGAACAAACTTTGCAACGATATAAAGTTTTCAAAAAACGGAGTTTGAATGCTCAAGTTATGTCTCCCAGAGTGCAAAAAGGAACTTTTGGCTTTGATAGAAAAAAAAAAAACACCATCAAAAAAGAAAAAACAGAAGATCAAACCTCCAGATTTGAAGAGAGCTCAAAAAGAGCTTTCTGACGATATAAAGTTTTTGAAAAAGCACTATGTATGACCATGTTACGACCGAAAGAAAAAAAACCCTCTTTTAGGGCATAAAGAGGGTAAATTTTTTATTTATTTTTTGACGAAAATTTTCTTACACATTTGTGGGCATAGCCACAAGGATTTTTGTGCCTCGTAACGCATGTCAATGAAAAAATCATTGTTTAGATGCCCTTGTCACCGAAATACGTCGAATTATCTATCAAAATGACTGAAAACGCCCTTCGAAAGCCAATAGGGAGGTCTCTTTGTTGGCCCAAATTGCTCTAAAAATTGTTTTTGAATGATTTTTCTGACAAATTTCTCGAAATTCATGCCAAAAAAAGGCAAAACTAAAACAAATGTGCAGAACCCAAATTTGTCGAAATTTGACAAATTTTATATGGAAATGGGGGGTTTTGGGGCATTTTGAGCTCAATGGTGAGGTCCGTTTGAGCCCAAAATAATCATAAACAAAAAAGATACCCCATATCCAATAAAAAAGGTCTAAAAAAGCTTGAAACCCTCCTCCAAAAAATCTTTGAAAATATAAGAAACAAGAAGCAACAGATGTAGGCTCTGATACCATGAAGAAGTTGAAAAAATACAACTTCAGAGATCCCAAGAACACCTACAAGCAAAATATTGTCACAAGAGAAGAATGTAAGCAAAAAGTAATAATGGCTCTGAAGAAGAAGATTATCATTCAGAGAAGGAATCAATTCATGAAAAAGAACATTACAATCCTTATAAAAGGATATTTGCGACCCTAAAGGGATAATGTGTATTTATTAAATAACTACAATATTATTAAATGCCTAAGTTTAGCTTAAGCGTAGAGTATAATAGACTAATAATTAAATAAATAATTATTAGCTAATGCATGATAACTCTAACACCCTCCTTTAAGATGAACTTAGGGAGTAGCTAAAAAACTAAATTCATGAAGCAAAAAATGCAACTACATGATGAAGGCAAAAAATTTGGGTCCTGACAACAAAGTCTGATGAGGTACCCAATCACAACCAAATCTCTATGAACTGGAGAAATAGAAAAAAACACGTGGGAAAAAAACTCTGCTCCAAAAAGAGATGGAAAAAGAAAGTGAAGGACTGAAGAAGCCTCGAAACAAGAATGTTTCAAAAAGATAGGAACAAGAGAAGAGTAGAAGAATCACAGAAGCATGAAAAACCTGCAAACACTGTCGAAGAATAAATGTCGATTTGAAGAAACTCCACTGAAATAGAAGATGATCAGGTAGAGAAGACTGTAATCTGCATGAGTGCCCTCAAATAACACTACTCAAATCAGATGGAAAACAAAGGCAAACAATTGAACTCGAAGATACAGATGGCATAAAACACCAAAGCATGAAGAGTTGATCCAACAAACCAAGGAAACATTAGATCAACAGGAGAAACCTCCTCTTAATGCTGACAAGAGAGAGGGACAGGTATGTTACTACTTATCAAGTTACCATTAGTTTTATGTTCAAAGTTATTCTATATACTATAGTCGGTTATCTCTATCGAAATATTCAGTCGATATGCACAGTCCAGTCGGTTATAGAAGAAAGTAGTCAAGAGCCCAGTATGCATCGAGCTGTCTACCGAGCAATAATGATGATACACCGAGTTGATATACACCGAGTGAAACATGTTACCAGATTCATTGAACCTGGACATACATATGAAAACGTGTTACAAGATCAAGGAACATAGAACCATTATCACATTGGAAATTGCACTTAAAGATTGTGTATGATTTTGAGGTCATCTAACCAATGAAATATTTTGCATGGTTATTCATTCGATAAAACATGTTTGTAAGATCAAAGCAATGAATGGATCACCGACATAAGAGATCTATTTATACAACATGGATTAAGATCAGATATATACATGTAGTATGACAGAAAGGAAGATATAGAAATATATGAAGCAAGACATGTGAAAGCACTAAGTGTTATGACTGTTACAGAGACACAGAGGTCACTGAGAAGGATTTTAGAGAATAGTCAAAGAATATAGTAAACAGAAGGGTTTACCAAGTTACTATATGGGTTACCAAGGTATGCTATAAGCAAGGTAATCTTATTCTGAGCACATAGAATCTGCTATAACATTCCAGATGTAAAGTTGCTGATATTTGTAGTGATTTTATTGTAATATTTTGAAGTTGTAAGAGAAACCTTTAACAGGGTAAAAGACTCTAATCAAGTCTATAAATTGTAAAGCCTCTAACTAGGTGCAACATTTAGATTAAGTGTTGTAAAATCCTTTAGCAAGGTTGATCTAATAGATCTTGATACTCCTAACAGGCTAAGCTATCAGAAATAGCTAAACATGTAGTTCTAATCGAGGAACCTTTATTATTGCAGTAGTGAAGTTGTGGGTGCCATCCCCACCGTAGTTTTTCTCTCTAACCAAGAGTTTCTGCGTAATTGAAATATATGTGTTATGGAGTGAATCATGTATGATTGTTATTTATTTGTTTTAGTATTATATTATGTTACTGCACTATTCAATTCATGCATAACAGTAAAGATATTGTTAAGAAAAGGATTTGAAGTACTAATTCACCCCTCCCCTCTCAATACATTAGCTTTCCATATTGGGCCTAACAAGTGGTATCAGAGCTTCAATCTTGGAAAAGGGTTTAACTGCCTAAAGAGAAAGATCTTATCAATGGAAGGCTATAAACAATCTCGAAAGATTGTGTATCTGCAAGAAGAGCTAGATCATGCTAATCAAGTGATTGTAGACAGGCAAAGGCAAATGCAAAAATCTCTGAAAGTGAGAAGAAGATTATCTGATGATTTGCAGGACTCTCAAGAGTTAGTGGAACAAATTGAGACATCATCTGAGAACAGTATATCTGAAGAGACTGAAGAAATGATTGGAGTATTGAAAGAAAAGAACAAAGCACCGGCTAATCAACTAAAAGCAATGAAAAGAGAACATGAACAATTCAACACACAAATGACTGAAAATCTTGATGCATTGAGGACAGCCGAGGATAAAGTAAGAGATCTAGAAAGAGAGAAACTACAACTTGAAGCCTTAGTATCTGATAACAATGATGAAATCACAAGGTTGACTGGAATTCAACAAAACCTGTCAGATCAACTAGTTTATGCACATCATGAAGCAAATCTAAAAGATGGTGAGAATCAAGCATTGAAACTTGAGGTATTAAGGTTGACCAATGAACTTGAAACAAAGAAGAAATCCAAAGAAACACTGAAGAAGAGTTATGAAGCATCAAAGATGTTGGATGAGCAACTGAATACAAGACGACCCAGCAAAGATGCAGGACTCAGTTACAAAGGAAAAGACTACCGAGAAGGGAATCCATACTACAGCTACCGAACCCATAGAGATCTTAACCGACAATATGCTGCAGTACCATGGGATTACAATACAAGGATATGGTGTGAATGTTGTGGAAGATATGGACATATAAGTGCTAACTACTTTATAAGGTTTGCGATGAACAACCGAAGATCATGGAGAAATCTTGGTATGGCATGTTTCCATTCTCACAAAGTAGGACACTTGGCTGGAGATTGCAGAGATCAACCTAGAAAAGACACTGAGGAAATAAAAGAAAAATTAAACATGATTTGGAAAAAGAAGGAAATTGTGTCAAATGAAGAAAGCACCTTACCTACCGAGTTAGGTGCTCCTATTCCAAATTAATCGGTAAAGGTACGAAGGGACTACATTCTCTCAAGGTTAAATCTTAACAGTTCCTATTTTATTATGTACTTAATTCAAAATCTGCATAGTTAAGATGTAGTAGTAAGTTTCAAATTCTATCAAAGTCTCTTGGAGCACTATACAGGAAACCTGTCAAGTTGGTGAATATAGGAAACCTGTCAAGTCGGTAAATGAAGGAAGTTTGGTTACTCGGTTAAAGCTCAAAAAAAAAGGAAAGAAAGTTTAGTGGAACCGAGTGCATTTAATGTTTTTGACCTAACCTGAACGGAGCTCGATAAGGTATACTGTGTACTTAAAACATTTACGCGGTCATTTTTTACTTACCAAGTTTTCGAGAGAGCAGAGCAAAGTGAATCTAAGGCGATCAAACCTCCTACAAAGTAAAATTCAAGGTATTTACATTAATCTCAATGCATTGTTAAGCTGGTTTACCTATCTTATCAAGTTGTTATTATCTACTAAGTGTAAAGCGTCAGTCATTTGAAAATCCTCAAACCCTAAGGATCTTTTGTTACTTTTTATCTGAAATCTACAAATGGCACCTAAGATCCAAGATCCCATCGTTGTTAAGAATGTTGAAAATCCCTCACTAAAATACTCTTTAACTCCCAAAGTTGCATCTAAATCGGATGACAAAACCGCATTTTCACTCATCCCGGATAGAGAATTATTAGTCAAGGATATGAGATTCTTCACCAAATGTCGTGTTCAAGAACTCAGTCACGTTGAAATCAAAGACACCTATGATGAATTGTGCACCGATGGAAAATTGGATAGCAAGTATGAGCACATTAAGATCAAGGGATTAACTGAAGCCCTAACCTATCCCCATGTGTTCAAACACCAGTGGGTCAAGTTTGTTCTGAGCAAAGTTCATGATGACTTCATGTGGCTAGAAGAGCAACTGTTTAAGATTACCAAGGAAATCATTCATCTACTTATTGGTTACCCTATTTATGATCATGCCCGAGCTCAAAAGATGATATCATAGAAGGAATTGATCAGTTTAACCAGAGTGGAATCAGATTGCAAAGGACTGAAATTGAACAATGTTACTGATGCAGAACTAAAATTTGCCATTAGAGTAATAGGTTACTGTTTCTTCCAATCAGCAAGGGAAAACAGTGTACCCTGTATAGCAGTAGACCTAGCATACAAAATTGTGAAAAAGGGAATGAAAATTGATCTATGTGAGGTGTAGTTGAAAAACCTGTTTGAGAATTTGAACACCATCAGGAAGCCAAAGAAGAACAACTCGACTAATACACTAAAGTTTGGATCACTACTTGTATGCATGTTTTTCTATTTTGAAAAATTATTTCCATCAGTTGATAAAGTTGCTTGGGAACTACACCGACCAATCACCCATTAGATCAATGACTTAATCAAGAAGCTAGGTGATAATTTTAATGATATAATGGATGATTACTTCAGTAAGTTTCAAGAGAAAATGCATAAGAGGTACAGAATTCCACCCAAGCTAGTGGAGAAATACAAAGATGACATATGTTTTGAAGTAGACACTGATTACTGTTATGTGAATGTTGTGGAACCAAGAACTCAATCTTTGTCACCTATGGGTTACGAGATTGATTTTGACATCACACAACAACAAATTGATGCATTTCTTACATTAACCAAGGCATGCTACCGAGCTGATGTATGGAACCTATGAAGAAGTGAAAAAAAAAGTAAAAATGAGCATTGTAGTACCCAAAGCTACAAGAAAGGCAACAAAGATGATAAAGGCATTATCGGAGAAATTTGGGGAAGATTTTTCCTCCACACCTGTCAAAGACACTATAGCCATTACCGAAGAGGAATCTGAAGCCCAAGAGGCAGCTATAACACTGAGCACCGAATTGCCTAAGGGAAAAGTGTTGAAAGAGAGAAACAGGATACATTAAAGGCCTCAATGACTCCTCCAGTAAAGCGACCTAACACTAGAGCAACTGCAGCTTCACCGAGTAAGAAAACAAAGAGTGTTATTGTTCCCAAGGTAACAAAAACTTACAAGAAATCTACTCGGAGACTCATTTTGGCAAAAGAGTCTAGTGACACCGAATTTGAGTATGCAAGCAAATTTCAGATTGTCAAGAGCAAGAAGGTAAATGTACATAGTGTTGAAATTTTTTGTACTAATCTGAAGGAATATGGTGGATTTGGAGGATTCAGATATGTTAAGTATGAATCCAAAAATGATGATGAAAAGAGACAAATAGAAGAAGTTGTCATCTGCACACTTCTAAAATTCTGATTGGTCCCATTAGAAGTCTCTAATTCTCTTCCAAAAGAATTATATGCACATATTGATAACAGGTGGCAATATGCCCTCGACTCGGAGAAACAGATCAAAGAAAGAAGTTTGGTACATCTCTTTCCTGAAATGTCAGTAGCTAAAATAAAAGAACATCTGACAAACTTCCACACAAAGTTCCTCGTCAAACAAAAAGCCTTGAAACTGACGAATGGATTGTATATTGAAGTGGAAAATGAGACAAAAGAAAAGTGGTAGGAAATCTTTAGAAACAAGGATGTCGGTGAGCAAGCTGAAGTTGAAATAGTTGATGTCACCGAGCAAGATCCTGATGTTACCGAGCAAGACCCTGTTGACACCATTCAAATAGATGAAGATATCATGGATACAAAGGCACCTGAACAGGAAATGATAGAAGGCAATGCATATGCAAAACTTGTATCCAATGAATCAGTCTTGGAACAAGTTCAGCCTTATCCACCAGTCAATCAACCTATTTCAACTGAAGCCCCTCAGGATACGGATCAAGGCACCGAAGGTCACAAGTCTACAACAGAAGGTACTACTCAAGAATATATGTCTTAGGATCCTTCTAGCACTAAAAATGTTGCAACTGAGACACCGAGTACCGAGACACCAAAGGACACTACAGAGGCCAAAGAAACTGACCAAAGTGTTGCCTCTACCGAGCAACCTACCGAGGGTCATCAAGCCTCACAAGCCATTGTCTTAGTTCAATCGGTGAAAGGAAAAGAAAAGAAGATTAAAAAACATAGTTTCAAAGTAGATTTGTCAAAACCAATAGTGTTGCCCAATGTTGATATATCCAAATTAAGGGGCAAGCACTCATTGATTTTGGTGAACTATGCAAAGCAAAGGCAGAACAAGAGAAGCAAATGGCTATTCAAAAGAAAAATAAAGTACTTCAAAAGGTGAAAGCACTCTTAACAGATATGCTACCTGAAGCTACAATAACCAAAGATGCAGCCATCCACATTCAACTGGATGAACTTCTAACCAAGATAGAGACATCTGGAGTACATTCATATGAATATTTGAGCAAGCTAAAAGACAAGGAGATCACTGCAAAAATGATAGAAGAGGTACAGAAAGCTATAGCTATTGGCAAAGTTAAACTTGTCAAATTTATTGTTGAGTTGACCCCTCAACTCAAGCACATTCATTATTTATTTCAGAAACTCTATACGTTTTCTTTATTCATTAAAGACATCAAAAATAAAACTGAAGCAATTGAGAAAGAGATCACTGATCTCTCAAATAAGTTGACCACAGAGCCCAATTCAGTTCAGAATTTCTATACAAAGTTACAATAGCTCATGGCTCAACAATTGGACCTAAGAAATGACGAACACAAGATCAGGATGGACATAATGACACTTCAGACATTATTCCTTCCTCATCTTTCATCTATCCAAGAACAGATCAACTGAGCCACATACCTATCTACTACACAAGAGGGAAGCACTTTAGATGGCTTAATATCATTATTGGCTGATATTCAAGCGCAAAATTCTTTAATGGACAGTGTAAAGGATGCCCTCTCTGTCGCTCTCACCAAAGCACAAACAAAGTACTAATCCATTTTTGACCAGTTGCCACCACCGAATGGTAACTAAATTTTGATGTTTGTCAAAAAGGGGGAGTGATATAGTATTCAAAGCATCAAAGTATAGTATCAAACAAAAGGAGTGTAGTATACAAGGGGAGTATACCGAGCAGAGTAAGCAGAGTATCCAAGAGTAGTGAACCGAATAGTGAACATAACAGTAAGCAAAGAACAAGTGCAGCACACTGATCATTGATCACCGAGCATACAAAATCAGAGTTTTGTACAGTATATTGATAAGGGGAGTATATTTGGATTTACTATTTCATTGACTATTGTATATACTATTAGTATAGTCAAATCTTGCAAAGTATATAGATTATTGAGTTATGACTTTGAAAGTAGTTTTGTCAAACATCTCAACTAATGTCAAAAGGGGAGATTGTTACTACTTATCAAGTTGCAATTAATTTTATGTTCAAAGTTATTCTATATACTCTAGTCGGTTATCTCTACCAAAATATTTAGTCAGTATGCACAGTCCAGTCGGTTATAGAAGAAAGTATTCAAGAGCCCAGTATGCACCGAGCTGTCTACCAAGTAGCAAAGATGGCACACCGAGTTGATATACACCGAGTGAAACGTGTTACTAGATTCATTGAACCTAGTCATACATATGAAAATGTGTTACAAGATCAAGGAACATAGACCGCTATCACATTGGAAATTGCACTTAAAGATTGTGTATGATTTTGAGGTCATCTAACCAATGAAATATTTTGCATGGTTATTCATTCGATAAAACATGTTTATAAGATCAAAGCAATGAATGGATCACCGACATAAGAGATCTATTTATACAACATGGATTAAGATTAGATATATACATGTAGTATGACAGAAAGGAAGATATAGAAATATATGAAGCAAGACACATAAAAGCACTAAGTGTTATGATTGTTACAGAGACACAGAGGTCACCGAGAAGGATTTCAGAGAACAATCAAAGAACAGAGTAAACAGAAGGGTTTACCGAGTTACTATATGGGTTAACGAGGTATGCTATAAGCAAGGTAATCTTATTCTGAGCACATAGAATCTGCTATAACATTCCAGATGTAAAGTTGCAGATATTTGTAATGATTTTATTGTAATATTTTGAAGTTGTAAGAGAAACCTTTAACAGGGTAAAAGACTCTAATCAATTCTATAAATTTTAAAGCCTCTAACCAGGTGCAACATTTAGATTAAGTGTTGTCAAATATTTTAGCAAGGTAGATCTAACAGATCTTGATACTCCTAACAGGGTAAGCTATCAAAAATAGCTAAACATGTAGCTCTAACTGAGCAACCTTTATTATTGCAGTAATGAAGTTGTGGGTGCCATCCCCACCACAGTTTTTCTCTCTAACCAAGAGTTTCTGTGTAAAATATATGTGTTATGGAGTGAATCATGTATGATTGTTATTTATTTGTTTTAGCATTATATTATGTTACTGCACTATTCAGTTCATGCATAATAGTAAAGATATTGCTAAGAAAAGGATTTAAAGTACTGATTCACCCCTCCCCTCTTAGTACATTAGCTTTCCATATTGGGCCTAACAAGGTACACTGAAAAGAATGACCAACAATAACTACATGACGAAGAACCAGGAACATCGAAGGTGCATGGAAAAGTACATAGTGTCGTGGAAGGAACACTCACTTGACACACTTCATGAGGCTAATGTCATAGAATGAACATTCACATGACAAAGTTAGATGACAAACAAAGGCAAATATCAACCCCCCTATGACACTTGATAATGTAGTGCATGTACAATAAGGCACAAGATGTGCAAGATCCCAAGCATGCAAGGCATAGTGGCACTTTATCTCAGTGCGTTTACAGAAAGGAAAATGCTTACAAAATGATGTATAGAAAGATCAAAAGAGACATAAGGCTGGAAATATAGAAAAAACAGCCAAAGATGAGACATCCTACTCAAAGAAAGAGATCTCATGACCTGAAATATCCAAGATATTCACCAGAGTGCTGAAAAATGAAAAAACCGAATAAAATGTACCTAGAGTAGAATCTGGAAAGAAAACTCATATGTCTAGAAAGTGCACAGAACAAAATTTCCAACGATATAAAGTTTTCAAAAAATGGAGTTCGAATGCTTAAGTTATGTCTCCTGGAGTAAAAAAAGGAACTACTAGCTTTGACAGAAAAAAAAAAAAAAAAAAAACCATCAAAAAAGAAAAATCAGAAGATCAAACCTCCAAATTTGAAGAGAGCTCGAAAAGAGATTTCTAACGATATATAAAGTTTTTGAAAATGCGCTATGTATGACCATGTTATGGCCAAAAGAAAAAAGCCCCTCTTTTAGGGCATAAAGAGGGTTAAAAAAAATTAATTTTTTTTTGACAAAAATTTTCTTATGCATTTGCAGGTATAGCCACACGGATTTTTGTGCCTCGTAAAGCATGTCAATGAAAAAATCATTGTTCAGATGCCCTTGTCACCAAAATAGGTCGTATTATCTATCAAAATGACTGGAAACACCCTTCGAAAGCAAATAGGGAGGTCTCTTTTTTGGCTCAAATTGCTCTAAAAATTGTTTTTGAATGATTTTTTTGACAAATTTCTCGAAATTCATGCCAAAAAAAGGTAAAACTAAAACAAATGTCTAGAACCAAAATTTGCCGAAATTTGAAAAAATTTATATGGAAATGGGGGGTTTTGGGGCGTTTTGAGATCAACGGTGAGGTTTGTTTGAGCCCAAAATGATCAAAAACAAAATAACTATCCTAGATCCAATAAAAAAGCTCTGAAATAGCTTGAAACCCTCATCCAAAAAATATTCTGAAATATCAGAAACAAACAATAACATATGTAGGCTCTGATACCATGAAGAAGTTGAGAAAATACAACTTCAGGGATCCCAAGAACACCTGCAAGCAAAATATCTATCACAAGAGAAGAATGGAAACAAAAAGTAATAATGGCTCTGAAGAAGAAGGTTATCATTCAGAGAAGGGATCAATTTATGAAAAAGACAATACAATCCTTATAAAAGGATATTTGCAACCCTAAAGGGATAATGTGTATTTATTAAATACCTATAATATTATTAAATGCCTAAGTTTAGCTTAAGCGTAGAGTATAATAGACTAATAATTAAATAAATAATTATTAGCTAATGCATGATAACTCTAACACCCTCCTTTAAGATGAACTTAAGGAGTAGCTAAAAAACTAAATTCATGAAACAAAAAATGCAACTACATGATGAAGGCAAAAAATTTGGGTCCCGACAACAAAGCCTGATGAGGTACCCAATCACAACCAACTCTTTATGAACTGGAGAAATAGAAAAAACGTGGGAAAAAAACTCTGCTCCAAAAAGAGATGGAAAAAGAAAGTGAAGGACTAAAGAAGCCTCCAAACAAGAATGTTCCAAAAAGATAGGAACAAGAGAAGAGTAGAAGAATCACTGAAGCATGAAAAACTTGCAAACACTGTCGAAGAATAAATGTCGATCTGAAGAACCTCCACTGAAATAGAAGATGATTAGGTAAAGAAGAATGTAATCTACATGAGTGCCCTCAAATAACACTACTCGAATCAGATGGCAAACAAAGGCAAACAACTCAACTCGAAGATACAGATGGCATAAAACACCAAAGCCTGAAGAGTTGATCCAACAAACTAAGGAAGCATTAGATCAATAGGAGAAACCCCCTCTTAATGCTGACAAGAGAGAGGGATAGGTACACTGAATGACCAACAAGAACTACATGACAAAGAACTGGGAACATCAAAGGTGCATGGAAAAGTACATAGTGTCATGGAAGAAACACTCCCCTAACACACTTCATGAGGCTAATGTCATAGAATGAACATTCACATGACAAAGTTAGATGACAAACAAAGGCAAACATCAACCCCCCTATGACACTTTGTAATGTAGTGCATGTACAATAAGGCACAAGATGTGCAAGATCCTAAGCATGCAAGACATAGTGGCATTTTATCTCAGTGCATTTGCAAAAAGCAAAATGCTTACAAAATGATGTATACAAAGATCAAAAGAGACAGAAGGCTGGAAATATAGAAAGAACAACCAAAGATGAGGCATCCTACTGAAAGAAAGAGATCTCATGACCTGAAACATCCAAGATATTCACCAGAGTGTTAAAAAACAAAAAAACTAAATAAAATGTACTTGGAGTAGAATCTAGAAAGAAACTCATATGTCTGGAAAGTGCACAGAACAAACTTTCCAACGATATAAAGTTTTTAAAAAACAGAGTTCGAATGCTCAAGTTATGTCTCCCGAAGTGCAAAAAGGAACTTTTGGCTTTGACATAAAACAAAAACACGACCAAAAAAGAAAAATCAGAAGATCAAACCTCCAGATCTGAAGAGAGCTCGAAAAGAGCTTTCTGAAGATATAAAGTTTTGAAAGAGCGCTACGTATGACCATGTTATGGCCAAAAGAAAAAAACCCCTCTTTTAGGGCATAAAGAGGGTAAAAAAATAAAAATAAAAATTTACAAAAGTTTTCTGACGCATTTGTAGGTACAGCCACACGGATTTTTGTGCCTCGTAAAGTGTGTCAATGAAAAAATCATTGTTCAGATGCCCTTGTCACCGAAATAGGTTGAATTATATATCAAAATTACTAAAAACACCCTTCGAAAGCCAATAGGGAGGTCTCTTTTTTGGCCCAAATTGCTCTAAAAATTGTTTTTGAATGATTTTTCTGACAAATTTCGCAAAATTCATGCCAAAAAAGGCAAAACTAAAACAAATGTGTAGAACCCAAATTTATCAAAATTTGACAAATTTTATATGGAAATGGGGGGTTTTGGGGCATTTTGAGCTCAATGGTGAGGTTTGTTTGAGCCCAAAATGATCATAAACAAAACAGCTACCCCAGATCCAATAAAAAGGCTCTGAAAAAGCTTGAAACCCTCCTCCAAAAAGTCTTCTGAAATATAAGAAACAAGCAGCAACAGATGTAGGCTCTGATACCATGAAGAAGTTGAGAAAATACAACTTCAAAGATCCCAAGAACACCTGCAAGCAAAATACCTGTCACAAGAGAAGAATGGAAGCAAAAAGTAATAATTGCTCTGAAGAAGAAGATTATCATTCAAAGAAGGAATCAATCTATGAAAAAGCACAATACAATCCTTATAAAAGGATATTTGCAACCCTAAAGGTGTGCAACCCTAAATATGTGCAACCCTAAAGAAACCCTAAAGGGATAATCTGTATTTATTAAATACCTACAATATTATTAAATGCCTAAGTTTAGCTTAAGCGTGGAGTATAATAGACTAATAATTAAATAAATAATTATTAGCTAATGCATGATAACTCTAACAGATTTCATTCAGCTTCAAGCAAAATTGGAAAGAAAACAAAACCTTTATATGAAATGTTTATGATCAACATTATATAAACAAAGTTGTGAGTATAATAGGATCTACGTTAAGTCAAGTTGTAGATGAAATAATAGTCATTTTTAGAATCAAATCATTGTTGTATCATTTCTTAGTATCAATAGTTTGAGTTCAAGAGCATCCTCCTATCCATTTTCCTCATCAAGTGATTAGCTAGGAGATCTAAAGGGGACCCGACCCATAATCTGGAGGTTCGTCTTCACCATTAGCAACCCACAAGCTCGAAGATGTCTCCATGCTTCAAGGGATTGTTGAGCATCATTCTTAGTACTCAAGTGCAAATCCTCATGACAACAATTGCATCATTAAAAATGGTGCCAAAAGGAAGGTAAACAACATAGTACTACAATAAAGATTGATTTTCTATTTTAATTGTTTAATCTTCTTTCTTTTATTGTTAACATTTATTATGTATCTAAAATTAAAAATAATAAATAATAAATACAGAAGCAAATGCCTATTAGTTTGCCCATAATTTTTTTCAACATATTATGGGCATTTTTTATGATGGCAAGCCCTTTATGTATTCCTATAGGTTTTGTCCAAATTTTCATAAATACATATAATTGGTTTCCTACCTTCTCCCATAATGTTGGGAAAAAATGTATCCAAACATTGCAAGATTTGTAAAGAATTAAAAAACTAGAATCAAAGTAACGATGAGAGTTTTTCACCAGATTTTGGATTGTTTTCACCAGTGGAGGTGCCCCTCTTCTAAGAACTCCTTTAAGTTGTTGTGGTCCTTTATTTTACCTCATGTCTCTTGTGGGGTTTGGAAGGGGAGAATAACCATATTTTCAGATACTCCTCTCTCCCCCCTAATATGGTGGCTGAAAAGATTTGCAGGGCTATTTCTGAGAATGTCAATGTAGTTTTTAGTGTTGGTTCCTCATTCTCTTCAAATGTGAATAATGATCTTGAGAATGTTTTTTCTAAGGAGTGGAGAATTGTTATGCCCATATATCAAAGATAGAGGAAGAAGACTAGAGAAAGTTGTGTGTGGAGTTTCCTGCCTTCAGAATGGGTTAAAATTAATTTTGATGGGGCGGCTAAGGGAAATCTTAGGCCGATCGGGTGTGGGAGAGTGATAAGGGATGAGCATGGATGGGTACCCAGACTAACCACCTTGTTGAATCCATGGGAACCTTTCAAACTCTGCAAATTGCCAAATAACTTCGATGCAAGAATGTGTAGATTGAGGGAATTTTGAATAATATTATTCAATGTCTAAGGGGTAAAAGTTTACCTTCATGGACTATTGAGAACATTATTAATGCCTCTAAGGGTATTATCAATTCATTTGAAGAGTCCTATATTTCTCATAACTATAGAGAGGTTAATTGTGTAGTGGACTATTTCGCTAAAATAGGGGTTAGACTTAACACAAGGAAGGTGTGGTTTAATGAAGACACCTTGGATTATGAAGTTTGGTCACTTCTTAGGCATGATTGAACACATGGTAGATATGAGGAAATCCCTACTATTTTTTTATGATGAAAGTGTTTAATTTTGTCATCATTTTCTGGCTTGCGTTTGGTCTGAATGCCTTAAGTTATAATTATTATTGCCAGACTTCACATGCTTTATGGGTATTACTTGTTTTGGAAGTTGCTGCTAGTTTTTTGTTGCAGACTTTGTCCTATTCAAGATTGTTGTTTCTGAGCCATATTTTAAGACTATGGGGGGTTAGCGATGCAGGGGGGAACCTCCAAAAAGTGCTAACTGGAAGAAGAACCCTACCATTTGGCACAAATTGTAGAAGGAGGGAGTGGCGACATTCCTGGAGAAACTGCATGGCCACAACCAGAGTATTACTAAGCAGTTCGTGAAGAGATGGAAGGATGGTAAGGTGCATCTATTTGGTAGGGTGACTTAGATCAATGAAGATCTTATTGTTGAAGTGACGGGAATGCCTACTGAGGGATTAAATTTTACAGAGAGAGAAAAATCTTTGATGTGGCTATGAAGAGATTCCCTAAGAAAGAGAAGGAGTGTGAGCGCATGGTGAAAGCTAATAAGACCCACTTTGAGTTGAAGCAGATTAAGGCCATATGGAGGGGGCTTCTAAAGGTGATTATGGAGTTTTTCACTTTGGATGGCAGGTTCACTAAAATCTACGGGTATCATTTTGTGTTCCTTAATCATTTTCGTCATAATGAGAAAATATCGTTTCTATTTTATTTGTTTTCTTTGTTGAATGCTAGCATTGCTAATTTTTAGGAGAATCCCCATGTTAATACTGTTTTACACCAAGGTTTAATTGCTCTTATCTTTGAGCATTTGAAAACTAGGGCTTCTGAAAACCCTAGCAAGCCCTCTCTTGTTATTGCTAAAGAGATTGATGATAGTGAGTATTTGGAGTCAGAAGGATGGGATACTAACAGTGATGATGGGGATTTTGTATCTCACACTAGCAAAAAGGCCAAAATTGGGGTTAAGGTGATTTCTTTGGGTGTTAGTAAGGGCTCCCCTGGTGTTGGTGGTGAGGGTTCGAGCAAACGTCCTAAGGGTAAAATGAGAAAGGCCACTTTGAAGGTCTCAGATAGCTCTAATGATCAGGATTCCCTAGACCAAATTCATAATGTCGAAGCGTCCTCTTCCTCCCATGGCTCTGAAAAAAATTCCTAGGAATTGGAAAATTTTACCTCATAGGATTTTCATCCTAAACAAGAGATCCTGTTTGATGTGCTCAACGTTGCCAAGAAAAACTCTCTGGAAGTTTTCTATCTTTTCAGGTGGGTGTTTTATGAGATTAAGAACATTAATCTCAAGTAGCAGTCTTTATCTTTCTCAATGGAAGTTATGCAGGATAATGTTGGAGATATGTCGCATGTTGTTGTTAGTTCTCACCCTACTGATACTGGTAAGGAGGTGGTTGAGGGGGCTTCGATGGGTGTTATGTGGACAGAAAATGAAAAACAGGTTATGACTAATTGTCTGGCTAAGAATATGGAAGCCACCCAAAGAGTGAAGGAGATATCTGACAAAAAAATTGTGGATATGGAGGCCAGAATTGCTAAATGTGAAGCTACCCTCCGAGGTATTATGGAAACTAGTCAGAATATTGTCAAGGCCTCTATTGATACTATGTCTACCTTGTTTAGCAAGCTAGAGAAAGCTCATATGGATAGGACTGTGGTGGACATGGACAAGGAGATGGTTGCTTGTGCAGATGATTCGGGTCCTCTAGGAAAGCGTACTCGGGCTAGCATGAAGAAGAAATCCATTGAGTGCCCCAAGACATCTTGGATTTGAAGAATTTTGCCAAGAAGATGCATTAGCTTAGTGCTGATTTTGTGGAGAATCTTAAAAATTTGGGTTGATCTATTTCTGCTACTGGGTTTGTGTTGTTAGTTTGCTAGTTTTTTGTTGTTTTTGTGGGCTGAGAGGTTTTTTTGCTTTATTTCTGCTGTCTCTCAGCCCTGTGAGGTTTTGTCAGTTGGTTTTGTTATGAATAGAATTTATTTGATCTATCTTATATAATCTAATGTAAAGGGTCTCGGGGTCCCTTCAAAACCTATTTTTTTCATGATAAAAATGATGAGAGTTTTTGTTGTCTAGTTTTTGTTAGCATGTTTTCTAATATATCTTTTCAAAGGTCTACATGCATCATAATTAATTCCATATGTTTTTTAGTGGAGTTGGAGGAACATGGATTGAAGAGAATCTTTTATCCAATTTATTGCAATAAGGAGACAACTTGGTGAGCATATTGGCCAATTCAATCAATGATTCTATCAAGCACTTGAAAAGGTAAAAATTATGCATACGCCTAATTAAGTTAATTTATTAAGAAATTATTTGTGGGGATTTAATCTTGTATTTTCTATACTCATGAGAGATACATTTATTCTAGCCCATCATTGTGCAACCAAATATTTAATCAACCAAGCATATGTATACAATACAATAAAATATATATGAAGTGCAAGCAAGTAATTACCCATATGGGTTTGATGATGCAATGGCCCCTATAAGATAACTAACATTTTTCTTTTATAATTTTCATTTGGAATCAAGCATTAATCATGTCGTTATCTTGATGATTCCATATAAATTATTTAAGTATCATTGATGAAATCAATAATGTTGTTAGCATAATTGAAGAAAATTTGAAAATAAGTGGATTTCAATATGATCACATATGACTAAAATAGTGATAACATAGTAATAGAGATTTGTGACATTCCAACAAATGACAAAAAATAAAGTCATAAACACTTTGATACAACCCAACCAATCATATCAAGTTATGTATATTAGAAATGAAGGCAACCACTATTGGGACAAAGTTGAGAGGGTTGAATTTGATGTTTAAGACTCACAATTTTGACTTGTAGTTCAATTTTGTACTTATGTCGATTTGGGGCATGAACTTATGAAAGAAGTTGGGACTATATGCTTAAGGGCTGAAAGTAGCAAGTTGAGTGAGAATGAAATGCATCTAAGCACACAAGAATTATCTAAATAGAAATATGGTTCAATTTGCCTACTGTTTATATGATAAGAACTATGACAAGAAATGTGATAGGAATAATGACAAGAACTATCATAGTTTGCAAAATGATAGTGCCAATTTCATATGTAAATCTAGAATGCAATTCACGATTCAAACTTCAAATAAACAAATTAACACTGGTAGAATATTAATAATAGATGTAACTATCTTGTTCAATGATAAACAATTCTTAACTAGATTGAAAATAACAATATTGTTATAGTAAGTACATACAAAATTAAATCACTATGTAGAAAATTAAGTCACACATTACCAAAATAAATCAACTAGGAAAATCACTGAGTAACCCAAGAAGTGGACCATGCCTCCTTGGTTCACCTAATAGTATTATGCACATACATGATACTATTCGAATATATTTAAAATTAAGCAAGGTTCATATGTGTATCAATTATGATATGTTTTCCCCAATCATACATGCATATATTAAATCTTATAGCAATGTTGACAAAACTCATATAAAAAATGGTTTGTTTTGGCCTGCAGCGAACAAACCAAAATTCAATCAAAATAGATTATAGGCCACTGGCCAAGACATTGAAATAGTCTTTTAACAAACAAAATGTTGCTATTTACTAAGTTGTGATTAGTTTTATGCCCAAAGTCATCCTATATACACTAGTCGGTTAATACTACTAAAAAGTCTAGTCGGTAAATACCAAGGTTAATGGTGTCGGTTACAGAAGAGAGACAAGTCACCGAGATGATATACACTGAGCTATGAACCGAGACGAATATAGAATGTCTACTGAGTAAGGTTCATATGTCTACCGAGCAACAAAGAAGGAATACCGAGTTAATCTGAACCAAGTGGAAATGTGTTACCAGATTCAATGAACCTGGACACACATGTGAAACGTGTTACAAGATTCGAGAAGATGAAACCGTTATTACATAGGAAATTGCATTTAAATATTTTGTATGATTTTGAGGAAGAATATCCAATGAAATAATTTCTATGTTTATTCATTCAATAAAACATGTTTGTATGATCGAAGCATGAACAAATCATCGTCTCAAAATTCTATATAAACAGAATGATTTGAGTATTTGAGAGATGATATGACAATCAAGAGAGAAGATATGAAGTGATGATATAGTGAAGAAAGAAGATTGACAGAGATATCCAGAGGTTACCCAGAAGGTTTCAAAGAACAGTTTAAGGGACAGAGTATACAAAAATGGTTACCGAGTTTATTTATCAATTATCGAGGAATTCTATGAGCAAGGTAATTTTATATTGAGCACATAGAGTTTCCTCTAATATTTTAGATGTGAAGTTGCAGATATTTTGTAAAGATTTTGATTGAATTATTAAGTTGTGTTAGACACCTTTAACAGGGTAAAAGACTAAAGTCTATAAATTGTAAAGCCTTTAACCAAGTACAAAATTTTGTAAAAGTGTTTGTAAAATCCTTTAGCAAGGTAGATCTAAAGATCTTTATACTCCTAACAGGGTAAGCTATCAGAAATAGCGAAACATGTAGCTCTCTAACCGAGCAATCTTGATTACTGTAGTAGTGAAGTTGTGGGTACCATCCCCACCACAGTTTTTCTCTCTAACCAAGAGTTTCTGTGTGACCAAAAATCTGTGTTATGGAGTGAAATTTTGATGGATGTTATTTCTATGATTATGTTTCAATATTATATATTTATGAGATCACCAATACTTAGTTTGTGTTTATTAGTAAAATTATTTTTCAAGAAAAGTTTTGAAGTACTGATTCACCCCTCCCCTCTCAGTACATTAGCTTTCCAAGTCAGACCTAACAATTGGTATCAGAGCTTAATTCTTGGTAAAGAGACTAACAGCCTAAAGAGAAAGATCCTATCAATGGAAGGCTATAAACAATCACGCAGAATTGTGAATCTTCAAGAAGAATTAGATCATGCTAATCAAGTGATTGCAGATATGCAGAGGCAAATGCAAAGATCACTGAAAGTCAGAAGAAGGTTGTCTGATGATTTACAAGACTCACAAGAGTTGGTGGAACAAATTGAGACATCATCTGAGAATAGCATATCAGAAGAATCTGAAGAAATGATTGCGGAATTGAAAGAAAAGAACAAAGCACTTAATGAACTGCTAAAAGCAATGAGAAGGGAACATGAGTATTTCAGCACACAGATGACTGAAAATCTTGAAGCAATGAGAGCAGCTGAAGATAATAAGCGAAATATAGAAGGAGAAAAACAACAGCTAGAAGCAATGGTGTCTGCAAAAAATGACGAAATATCAAGGATGACTGAAGTTCAACATAATCTATCTGATCAATTAGATTATGCACATCATGAAGCTACTCTAAAGGAAAATGAGATCTGAGCATTGAAACTTGAATTATCAAGATTGACCAATGAACTAGAAGCAGAAAAGAAGTCAAAAGAAACACTAAGGAAAAGCCATGAATCGTCAAGAATGTTGGATGAGCAACTAAATATGAGAACACCCAACAAAACTGCAAGACTCGATTACAAAGGAAATAACTCTATCGAGAAAGGGATCAACACCATCGAGAAAGGAGAATCATCAAAGAAAGTTGGAAACAAAGATAACATGAAGGACAAGAAGCCCATTTGCAACTACTATGGAAAACAAGGACATATTGCCAACGTTTGTCAGATTAGAAAAAGTAAGCAACCGAATGTTACTAGGTTTGATGGTTATTGTTATAATTGCAACAAGTATGGTCACACATCTAAGCAATGTAGGACAAAGTCTGTTAACAATTCTCAAAAGGCAAAATTCAGGGGGTTTTGCAAAAATTGCAATAGATATGGACACAATACCGAGAAATGTTGGTTTAAGCAGAAAAACTATATGTGGACTCGACACCGAGAAAACACTAGAAGTTACCGGACTCACACAGATCTCAATAGACAATATACTTCAGTACCATGGGATTACAATACAAGAATATGGTGTGAATGTTGTGGTAGATACAGACATATAAGTGCAAACTATATGATAAGGTTTGGAATGAACAACCAGAGATCATGGAAAAATCCTGGAATGGCATGTTTTCATTGTCACAAAGTTGGACACTTGGCTAAAGACTATAGAGACCAACCTAGAGGAGATACTGAGGAGATAAGAAGCAAATTACAAAAAAATTGGAAAAAGAAGGAAAATGTGTCAACTAATGAAGGAAGCACCTTACCTGCCGAGTTAGGTGCATCTACTTTGAATTAATCAATAAAGGTATGGAGGGATTGCATTCTCACAAGGTTAGATCTTAACAGTCCCTATATAATCATGTACATAATTCCAAAATTTGCATAGCTAAGCTGCAATAGCAAGTTTGAAATATTATCTAGTCTTTTGAATTACCAGAGAAGTCGGCAAAATGTATTAAACCTATCTAGTCGGTAAAAGTCTATAAGGGAGATAGTCGGTATAGTGGAACTGAGTGCATTTAATGCCTATTTTACCTAACCACACAAAACCCGATAAGGTCAAAAAGAGGTACTTAAAGTATTTTTGTGTGGTCACTTTTCACTTACCAGTTTTCAAAGTGTAGAGCAGAGCGAATCAAAAGGCGATCAAACATTTCCAAGAGTGAATTCAAGGTATTTAGCATAATCTAATATGCATTTTCAGCAGTTAACCGATCAAAATCAGTTGTGAATATTTGCTAAGTATTTACTAGGTTGGATGCGTTTTCTGGTTAATTGAAACCCTAAGCTATTTCGTAAGTAGAATTTCAAGTTTGAAATGGCTCCCAAGGTACAGAAACCCGTTGTAGTAGAGACCATTGAGAAGCCTACATTGAAATACACCTTACCTCCCAAAGTGGCATCTGAACCCGATGAGAAAATTGCATTCTCTCTTATTCCGAATAGGGTTATGTTGATCAAAGATGTTAGATTTTATACCAAGTGCTGAGTTGAAGAGCTAGGTCATACTAAGATTAAGGATATGTATGACAAAATGTGCACCGATGGAAACCTAGATAGCAAGTTTGAGCATATCAAAGTTAAGGGATTGACTAAAGCCCTAACCTATCCTCGAGTCTTCAAACCCTAATGGGTCAAATTTGTCTTAAGTCATGTGCATGATGATTTTATGTGGTTAGAGGATCAACCTTTCAAGATCACCAAGGAGATTATTCACATGATAACTGGATACCCTATATTTGACCATGCCCGACCACAGAAGATGATTTCACAGAAGGAATTGATAACATTAACAGGTGTTGAGTCTGATAGCAGAGGTCTTAAGTTGAACAATGTAACTGATGCAGAACTAAATTTTGCTATTAGAGTTATTGGTTATTGTTTCTTCCAGTCTATAAGAGAAAATAGTGTATCGTATGTAGTTGTAGATCTGGCTTATAAAATTGTTAAAAAGGGTATGCAAATTGATTTATGTGAAGTGTTATTGAAGAATCTTTTTGAAAATCTCAATACAATAAGGAAACCAAAAAAGAATAATATTGCAAATACACTAAAGTCTGGGTCACTCTTAGTGTGTATTTTCTTCTATTTTCAGAAATTCTTTCCATCAGTCGGTAACATTGTTTGAGAATTACACCGACCTATCACCCATCAAATAAATGATTTCATCAATTAGCTAGGTGATAATTTCAATATGATAATGGATGATTACTTCAACAGATTCCAGGAAAAGATGCATAGCAGGTACAGGATTCCACCTTAGCTAGTGGAAAAGTACAAGGATACTATATGTTTTGAAGTGGATACCGACTACTGTTATGTCAATGCAGTAGAACCCAGGACTCAATCATTACCGCCTATGGGTTATGAGATAGATTTTGACATTACTCAACAAGAGATAGATGCCTTTTTATCACTTCCAAGGCATGCTACCAAGAAAAGATATGGCACCCATGAAGAGGTGAAAGAAAAAGTAAAAATGAGCATTGTAGTACCAAAGGCTGCCAGAAAAGCCACTAGAATGATCAAGGATTTAACTGAGGTTTGGAGAAGGTTCTACCTCCACACCTACTAAGATAGTAAGAAGGAAGAGTGATCAACTTTTGATCGAGGAAGAATCTGAAGCTCAAGAGGTAGAAATTACATTGAGCACAGAGTTGCCAAAGGGCAAAGTTTTGAAAAGAAAGAAACAAGATACAACCAAGGTATCACCGACCATGCCAGCAAAGCGACCGAACACTAGATCATCTATTGCATCACCCAGTAAGAAGAAGAAGAATGTAGAAATGCCCAAGGTTACAAAAACTTATAGAAAGAAGACCAGAAGACTAATTTTGGATAAAGAGGTAAGTGACACAGAGTTAGAAGATGCAAATAAGTTTCAGGTTGTAAAAAGCACAAAGGAAGATATACATAGTGTTGACAATTTTTGTGCCAAGTTAAAGCAATATGGTGAATTTGGGTCATTTAGATATGTAAAATATGACACAAGATCAGATGAAGAGGAGGCAAATATAAGAGATTGTAATTTGTACACTTCTCAAGTTTTGAGTAGTTCCATTGGAAGTGGCTGGTTTTCTTCCAAAAGCATTGTACTCACATATTGATAATAGATGGAAATATGCTATGGACTCAGAGAAGCAAATAAGAGAAAGAGTTTTGGTTCATCTCTTTCCAGATATGTCGGTAGATAACATAGAGATCATTTGAAAAACTACCAGACAAATTTTCAAGTAAAACAAAGGGCCTTGAAAATGATGAATGGCCTATATCTTGAAGTTGAAAATGAAACTAAAGAAAAATGGAAGAAATATTCAGGATTTAGGTTGAAGAGCCAAAAGGTGAAGTGGAAATAGTTGACATCACCGAGCAAGATCCTGCTTCCACTATTCAGTTAGATGAGGATGTAATTGACACTGGAGCACAGGAAGGAGAAATGATAGAAGGGAGCTCCTATGCCAAACTGATATCGAGTGAATCAATTGTGGAACAGATTAAGTCCTATCCTTCGATCACCCAACAAGTTTCAGCCGGGAAACTTCAGGACACAGATCAAGGTACAGAGGGTCAAAAGGATAAACCAGTTGATTCTACCTATCAGGCCACCGATGAGCAATCTTCCCAAGTACCATCAAGCACCGAGACAATTGCCACTAAAACTCCAAGCAAGGAAACACCGAAGGATACAACAGAGGCTACAGGAACCAAAAAAGTGTTGTCTCTACCAAGAAACATACCGAGGAAGGACAAGTCTCAAAATCCATTGTACCCATTCAACTGGAGAAGGCATCATCATCAAAGGAGAAGAAAGAAAAAAGACATAGTTTTAAGATAGATCTGTCTAAGCCCATTGTGTTACCGAATGTTGACATTACAAAATTGAAAGGGCAAGCACTGATAGAATTCGGTGAGCTTTGTAAAGCCAAAGCATAGCAGGAAAGACAGATAGCTATTCAGCAGAAGAACCGAGTACTTCAGAAGGTCAAAACATTATTGACACATATGATACCTGAAGCTACCATCAATAAAGATGCTTCCATCTATGTGCAACTAGATGAACTACTCACTCAATTGGAGGAATCGGGAGTAGAAGCATCAGAATACCTTAGCAAATTGAAAGATAAAGAGATAACTGCCAAGATGATTGAAGAAGTGCAAAAAGCAATTGCTATAGGTAAAATAAAGCTTATTGAATTCATTGATGAGTTGTCCCCTCAACTCAAGCATATTATTTCTTTATTCCAGAAGTTATGTACATTCTCATTCTTCATCAAAGATATCAAGAATAAGACTGAAGTTATTGAAAAAGAGATTACCAATCTCTCAAATAAATTGACTACCGAGCGAGATTCTCTTTAGAATTTTTATACAAGGCTACAAACCCTTATGGCTCAACAATTATAACTTCGGAATGAAGAGCATAATATAAGGATGGATATCATGACTCTTCAAACATTATTTATTCCCCATTTGTCATCGGTTCAAGCGCAAATCAACCGAGCTACCCAATTGTCAACTCAAGTAGAGGGAAACACTTTAGATGGTTTGATCACACTATCAGCTGATATTATAGCTCAAAATTCACTAATGGAAAGTGTCAGGGATGCACTTACCAACGCTCTTACAGAAGCTCATACAAAGTATAAATCTATTTTTGATCAGTTGCCCCCACCAAATGGTAACTAGTTTTGATGTTTGTCAAAAAGGGGGAGTGTACCGAGTATACTGAGTATCTGAGTGTACAGAGTTTATCATATATACTGAGTGTACAGTTGAAATTGATAGGGGGAGAATGGAACATCAAGAGCATGGAATACAGAGCATGGAACATGAAGTTATGTACAAAATATTGATAAGGGGAGTATGTATTTGAACAATGTATATACTGACATTTTAGTTTATTTTGCAAGTATATAGATTTTGTGTTATGACTTTGAAAGGAGTTTTGTCAAACACACCAAACTAATGTCAAAAGGGGAGATTGTTTCTATTTACTAAGTTGTCATTAGTTTTATGCCCAAAGTCATCCTATATACACTAGTCGGTTAATACTATCGAAAAGTCCAATCGGTAAATACCAAGGTTATTGGTGTCGATTACAGAAGAAAGACAAGTCACTGAGATGATATACACCAAGCTATGAACCGAGATGAATACATAATGTCTACCGAGTAAGGTTCATATGTCTACCGATCAGCAAAGAAGGAATACCGAGTTAATTTGAACCGAGTGGAAACGTGTTACCAGATTCAATGAACCTGGACACACATGTGAAACGTGTTACAAGATTTGAGAAGATGAAACCGTTATTACATAGGAAATTGCATTTAAAGATTTTGTATGATTTTGAGGAAGAATATCCAATGAAATAATTTCTATGTTTATTCATTCAATAAAACATGTTTGTATGATTGAAGCATGAACAGATCACCATCTCAAAAATTTATATAAACAGAATGATTGAGTATTTGAGAGATGACATGACAATCAAGAGAGAAGATACGAAGTGATGATATAGTAAAGAAAGAAGATTGACAAAGATATTCAGAGGTTACTGAGAAGGTTTCAAAGAACAGTTTAAGGGACAGAGTATATAGAAGTGGTTACCGAGTTTATTTATCAATTACCAAGGAATGCTATGAGCAAGGTAATTTTATATTGAGCACATAGAGTTTGCTATAACATTTCAGATGTGAAGTTGTAGATATTTTGTAAAGATTTTGATTGAATTATTAAGTTGTGTTAGAAACCTTTAATAGGGTAAAAGACTCTAATAAATTCTATAAATTGTAAAGCCTTTAACCAGGTACAACATTTTGTAAAAGTGTTTGTAAAATCCTTTAGCAAGGTAGATCTAAAGGTCTTTATACTCCTAACAAAGTAAGCTATCAGAAATAGCTAAACATGTAGCTCTAACCGTGCAATCTTGATTACTGCAGTAGTGAAGTTGTGGGTGCCATCCCCACCGCAATTTTTCTCTCTAACGAAGAGTTTCTGCATGACCAAAAATCTTTGTGTTATGGAGTGAAATTTTGATGGATGTTATTTCTATGATTATGTTTCAATATTATATATTTATGAGATCAACAATACTTAGTTTTTGTTTATCAGTAAAATTATTTTTCAAGAAAAGTTTTGAAGTACTGATTCACCCCTCCCCTCTCACTACATTAGCTTTCCAAGTCAGACCTAACACAAAAAGTATTTTTAAATTATAAGACTTGGCACAATTGGTAACCGACTTCCTCATCCATGCACTTGGATAATTGCAATCCCACCTCAAATTTCCCCCCTTAATTATTTCATGCCATATTAGCCACCAAAACAAATTTGTATCTGTTTGGTTCTTATTATAGTTAGTAGTTTTAATTCCTTCATAATTTATTAACTATATCTATATTTCTAAGGCAACTAATGAGAGGAAGGGTAGGAAGAGTAATAAAAATTAAGGTAAAAGGGTAATTTAGGAATGATAAAAGTAGGACATTTTCCCCCATCAATATGGAAACATCATATAACTTGCAAATATGAAATATTAACTTGTAAAAACTAATGGAGTAATAATTATAACTACATAGAAAATACACTACTCAAAATCCATACGCATAACATATGGATTTATGTGTAGAGCACCCTTTTGGATAAAAAATATCCACCAAGAAAAGAGGACAAATCTATATTATTATTCAAAGAGATTACAATAGATAAATATTTCCTCAATCTTGCATTGAATCTAGCAACATCTGTGTATTGGTAAAACATCTCATGTTGTCTCCAACTCAACCCCTCAATATATAGAATCGTGTGGGCTTAAATAACCACCATAAAACATTACCATGGGTCAAAATAGGGTTCCAAAATACCATGGTAAAAATCCATATGACCCCTACATGCCAAACATAAGCTCTTACATAAAATTATGCCTTCTTATAAGTTGTCATAAGAATCCACCAAAAATAGGAGACGCTCTTACTGTAGAACACAAGATGCCACTAAGAGGGGGGGTGAATAAGTGGTTTCCAAACTTCTTTTTATAATCCTAAATGTGTGTACTGGTTAGAAGATCTAACACAAGGTGGATATACCAGTGAGATAGGGAGAAGACCAAAATGCAAGCACACACAAGAGGCCCATCACATAACACCGAATATACGAGGAAAACCCAACATGGGAAAAACCTCGGTGAGAATTGTTGCTGGAGTCTACTACTCCAATCTAGCCTCATAATAAACAATTGTATACAAATTTTAGGGAACCAACCCAAGGAGCACCAACCCCTAATTTAGGGCACCAACCCTTGCATCGAGCTCCAACTCAGTGATTACAATGAAATATATCAAAACAATAGTAATACCCTTGTTACAAATGAGATTTATAACTCTCACACATATCTTTTTCTGATGCTCTATGCTCTTTGCATCAACTCTGCCGGATCTCCCTTCACTCTCTCTCTGACTTACCGATAGAATCATCTCTCTGTCGATTTTATCTCTTGATTGCTTCTATGCTTCTATCCTACCGATTCAGACACTACCAGTTAGGAGAATTGACAGACTCTACAACTGCTTCACCGGTTACCTCAACCCTTGCCAGTTGAATCTCTTTCTGTCACTCTACCTCTTCTCTAATCTCTACCGGTTCTTTTCTCACACTAACCCACTGCAACTTGTCACTACCGATTCACTTGACTACTACACTCTTTGTATCTTATCAGTCACTCTAGCCTTACCGGTTATACCCCTCTTAAGCCCTCTTATCAGTTGCACCTCCACACACTCTTAATCATTTTTTATCTTTACAGATTACACTTGGACCGAACTACTGATATTCTCTACTTCTACTTTATCCATCCTACAATATCATCTGGCAGCATCAAACCGCTTTGGTCTTTAGTTGACATATTTATATGTGACCTTTCCCACCAAGACAATCATTCAAACTTGGCACGTTAGGGTTTTACTCCATCGACCATGAGGGATATCGAATCCAATAATATCTCATCTTCAAGATAAACAACATGCAAAAAATCAAGCCTCACCACCATATCTGTTCCTTCTAGCACATGTCTTCTATTTTTGGCAACCTGCATCCTGAATTGCCAGCCTTGTGTTTAGTCAATCACATGCATGATGCAGTTTCCTTCACCTACTCCAATATGCTCGATCAATGCAACATGGATCTCCACTGTTTGTCCTTCCTCGAGCCACAAACCACTTCACTCCTCCCGTAATTTCCTCAACTAGCATTAAATGCTTAACTAGTCACAAACTACCTCACGACTGCACTGTTCATTCACCACTACACGCATGTTTGCCACCTCGACTCCACATTTCGTCTTTCTTGACATGAACCTTAGCTCAGTCACCTGTGTTGGTTTATACTCTGTCACTAACCACATCATACAACTGGTGTATATATTAAACAATCAGACCATCTTACCTTATCGATCATGTACTAACTAGTCAACCTTTGAACCATGCAGTCTTCTGTTCTGCCGAAGGGATACATTAGTTTGGTCATCAAACCTATTAATCCACTATATTCTAATCTCCATCTAATGGGAGCCTTTCACTTGTCACTTTTTCAGCTTTACCGATGGACATCTATACCGGTAATTTCTCCTGCATGTATACTGGTAACATGCCATGCACACTGGTGACACCAAACTCCATCTGCATTTTGGTAACATCCTTGATGACTCCATGCCATCAATCTCCAACTAATATGCACCAACCAACATCTTCATTTTGATTGACATCAGCATTCCAAAGTAAATCTATGATTGCAGATGCAAACACTTTCCTTCTTCATTAGCTTGGTTCTCATCTCAACCGGTTTACCAAAGTGACAAACACATCACAACTTGCTCTTCCTCTTCTATCTCGGTAGCTCATCATGCTTACTCTTGCTGATCTAGTGCATATCTCTAGTTTCACATGTTGGAGGCTTCCTCATGTTCCACTTAGGTCATCCGGTATGAGCCTTCAATCATCTACCTTCAACTTCTCTGACTATCTTATCTCAGAGGGTTATGATGCATTCTATGCATGTTGAGAGATAAGCTCAGTATGACCACTTACCGGTCGAAGTAGATCCTTGTCACCTACTAACCAATGACCGGTGGGAATTAGTTGACATTACATTGTTCTCAATCTGGTTCTAGTATTACACCAATATGACTTCCCTGTTTGAGCAGACACAACTTCAACCTAACATATTATTTGGTTGAGCACACTCTCTGTCAGTCTTCTCTTCATCCTGTGACAACGTCTGTATCCGGTGGGAGTCCTACTAGATGTCATCAATTGCATATTGGTTTTGCACTTCTTCATTGGATCAATGTTACTTTCTTTTCGGTCACTTGCTTGTCGGTTGGAAACCATACACTGCCAACACATCACTCACCGGTTGGCAATGCCATAATGCCACAATCTCCAATGCCTACTCATCGATCAACATCAACTTATGTCTTCAACACTAACTTGTGTACTAGTGACTCCAATGATCAGTTGACATCTAATGCTTATCGGTGACATCAATTACACCATAACTAGTTGACATCAATGACAACACAATACCAACAATCTCCCCCTTTGGTATTGATGTCAACACATGTAGTATCTGGTATACAACTGGGGTTTTGTCCTTGTTTGACAACAATGGCAAAGGGTACTGACAGAGATTTCTACTGGTTGCTTCTCCCCTTTGACCATTATTCTCTGCATCCTCTCAACCAACAATGTTGTAGATAGAGGTCTCATACACCAATGCTCTGCTACCTAGTGTATATATAAATCTGATACCAATTATATATACCAGTCTAAAACCAATTGTTGAAAAGTGTGTCAGTGAATTTCACTTACCTACCTGTCAGACTACATCTTCTCCCCCTTTGTTATATAGAAATCTATTCTGACTCTAATTTATTGATACCAAGTGTTGATGTTGACACTGATACCAATCTAATATCACATGAATATTCTCACCCTATGCAGGTAACTCTCCCTCTTTTTTCACAACTAGTTGCTTGAGGACTTTTCTCTTCCTTTGTAGATCTATCTCCCAATGGGCAACACAATTATTCTTTCAATCGGTGGATGATAGTGCAACATAGACACTTAATCTCCCCTTGTGTCTAGAATGTCTAATACCAATCAAAAGATATGGTTGTGCAATCCCCTTAAACCATAGATCTTAGATCTTCTTTGCATGTTAGGTTCTAAACCGGAGCTCCAATCTGCACCTTATATTGGTTGAGCTAAATGTATATTAAGTGATCAACTAACGATCTTCCAGCTCCATGATATCCATCCCAACTTATGACATGATCTTCCATGACCACAATGTCAAACCATATAACCATCATGCAACTAGCAGACTGGTTAAGACAAAAATGAAGCATGCATATAAGGTTGCCTACTAGACCAACACAATGTCATTCAGGACTTCTCCATTATTACCCAAGGCATAATTTCCTTTGTCCAAGCCACAAGAGCCACTCTAATGTTACTAGAATACATTAATTCACACAATTTGTAGTTCCAGTTAACATCTATACAGGTAACATACTACACATATTGGTTTACTCTACCTATCCAATATCTCCACTGGGACACCTTATCCATCAACCTCTATCTTCTTGTGTCAAGTGCCTCTGATTCTAATTTTTAGTTTGAGCCATCCATTAACACTTGCAGTAGTAATCCATTTCTCATAGGTCGATGTGTAGCCAAGGTAGCAACTACGCATACTATCATCTCATCTTCTTCCTTGTACCAGTGGCAACCTATCCTTACATTTTGATCTTTTCAAAATTGGGGGTGAATAATATGAACAATATGTGGCTCCCCCTAAAGTACTACATCTCCTTTAAGCCTTAGGAGATATTGCATGTGCATTGAATGCATAGTGTCATTCCATGATTATACTATCTTGCTTCTTCCTCTATACCTGCATGATCTCCCTTTTCTCATTTGTAGTATTTGGAGCAGTGTTGGCTTTCTTTTGCTGATTGGTCCTTGCTCTATAAAATTTTGTAGCATGACTAGAAGAATTGTTGTAGAAACAGACTGTGTTCATACCAAACAACTAATTGGAGGACCTTCCATCACATCGGTCTGATCTTCTTCTCCTGATCATGCAATTGTAGCCAACTACCAAAACTAGTAGATTTCTTGTTCTTGTGGGAACATACCTCCTTTGGTTCCATGCAGGTCTTTGACTTCCATATGCTCTATAACCACTTTCATATTGAGCATAGCTATTATACCGGCTGCTATATGACTGAATGTTCTTCTTTCTACATTCATGACTTCTATAGCCAAGTCCATTACATTTTTTACAGACTAAATTGTTATTTCTAGGAAAAATATTTTGTCTATTCCTAGACCTCTTTTTACATTCATCTGACCTATGTCCATAATCTTTGCATGAAAAATAGTAAACAGAGAAAGAGGGCATGTAACTTACAAATTTGTTTTGCCAAACATGAGGTTATCTTACCGGTTTGGCTTCTCCATTTCTACTTCTTCAAGGATGGATCTTGGATTGTCCACTCTCTGCAATTCTTCCATTTGATCCCTTATTTTCCCATACTTGTCTTGACTTGTGGGCAATAACATTTCTTTGTCTTTCACCGCTTGAAGGTCTTCTAGGTTGTCCTCTCAAGTTCTTGTTTCCTGTGAAGCCATTTTCTCTTAGCTTTCCTTTCCTTTTATGATAAGCATTATTCCTTGTCACAGTACTGCTCTTCAACCTCATATCTTCATCAGTTTTAGTTAAGTCAACCTTCTTCCTTGGAGAATTTTTGACTATGAAGGTCTCACCTTTGTTAACTCCATTTGAGGACATAAACTAAATTTCTTTGTTGGAGATAGCCTTTCTTGTGGAGCATTCACCGGCACCAAAACCTAATCCTCTGGTATCCTTGGAGTACTTTTGTTTGTTCAACATTTTTTCCAAGGATTTAGTGCTGCCACTAAACTAGCTCCTTACCTTGAGCTCATCTTGGCACTTCTCAAGGTATTTCCAAATATTCTCCACTTCACCTTCTAGCTTCTTATATTCTTTATCCTTGGCCTCTAGCTTTGAATTTGTTTCTTCATTGATCTTCTTGGAATCTTCTAGTTGAGTTTTCAACTTTGAGATACATTCCTCAGATTCTTCAAGGCATTTTATCAACTAGGTTTGTTCCACAATAGAAACATTCTTGAACAACTTGTATTGTGATCTTACTCTGCTGAGCTCCTCAAGTGCACTTACAAGTTCTCCTTCAAGATCAACTTCAACTTCATCTTCTTCTTCATATTCACCATCACTGCCAAACACATCTTGTTGGTGGAGATTATCTGCATTATCACCTTTTCTTGTGTACAACTCACTTTGTGTCTCTTGTACCATGAAGAGATGGGTTTCTTCTTCATCATGGTAGCAACAACTGGCTAATCTATCTTCATCTGCACATATGTTTGTTTCATTGATCTTCTTGCTTCCACAAACTGGTTCTGCAATGCTAGGTTAATTTCCAAAAAATTTCTTCAATCTATCCCATAGGCTTTTTGCCAATTTTCACTTATCCACCTGTGAAGAAACTTCACCAGAGAGTCCACCCAATATGGCCTTCATTACTTCAACATTACATTCATATCTTCTTTCTACATCAGGGCTGGTAGGAGGGCTAACTGGTCTAGAGAGACCATTAACAACTAACATCCAAACATCGTAACCTAGAGAGGATAGGTAGAATTCCATTCTATAACTCCATACAAAATAGTTTGACCCATTAAACATAGGAGTGGGGATTGACTCAAATTTAACCATTGTTTTCTTAGGCAAGAATCTACTCAAAGTGGATAAATCTTTTCTAACTAGGAACCTAGGCTTTGATACCAATTGTAGAACTCAAGATGCCACTGAGAGGGGGGGTGAATTAGTGGTTTCCAAACTTAACTCTTTTTCTCTTAAATGTGTGTACCGGTTAGCAGATCTAACACAAGGTGGATATATCAGTGAGATAGGGAGAAAATCAAAATGCAAGCACACACAAGAGGCACATCACATAACACCAGATATACGAGGAAAACCCAACATGGGAAAAACCTCGATGAGAAATGTTGATGGAGTCTACTGCTCCAATCCAGCCTCACAATAAATAAGTGTATACAAAGTTTAGGGCACCAACCAAAGGAGCACCAACCCAAGGAGCATCAACCCCTAATTTAGGGAACCAACCCAAGGATAAGCAACCTTTGCACTGAGAACCAACTCAGTGATTACAATAGTATATATTAAAATAATAGTAATACCCTTTTTAGAAATGAGCTTTGTAACTCTCACACATATCTTTGTCTAATGCTCTATGTTCAATGCATCAGCTCTACCAGATCTCCCTTCACTCTCCCTCTGACTTACCAATAGAATCCTCTCTCTACCGGTTTTATCTCTTCACTGCTTCTCTACTTCAGTCCTGCTGGTTTAGACATTGCCAGTAGGAGAACTAATAGACTCTGCAACTGCTTCACTAGTTACCTCAACCCTTCCCAGTTGAATCTCTTTTTGTCACTCTACCTCTTCTTTGATCTCTACTGGTTCTCTACTCACACTAACCCACTACAACTTGTCACTACCAGTTCACTTGACTACTACACTCTTTGTAGCTTACTGGTCACTCTAACCTTACCGGTTAAACCCCTCTTAAGCCCTCTTGTCAGTTTCACCTCCATACACTCTCAGTCTTTTTTATCTTTATAGATTACACTTGGACTAAACTACTGATGCACTCTACCTCTCCTCTATTCGGCCTGCAACATCATCCGGTAGCATCAAACCGCTTTGGTCTTTAGTCAGCATATTTATATGTGACCTATCCCGCCAAGACAGTCATTCAAACTTGGTGCAGTAGGTTTAATCCACCAACCATGAGGCATATCAAATCCAATCAAATCTCATCTTCGAGATAGACAACCTATAGAAAATCAAGCCTCACTACCATATCTATTCGTTCCATCACACGTCTTCTATTTTTGGCAACCTGCATCCTGAATTGTCGGCCCTTGTATTTTGTCAATCACATGCATGATGTAGTTTCCTTCACCTACTCCAATATGCTTGATCAGTGCAACATGGATCTCCACTGTTCATCTTTCCTTGAGCCATAAACCACTTCACTCCTCCCGTAATTTCCTTAGCCAGCATTAAATGCTTAACTAGTCACAAACTACCTCACGACTGCATTGTTCATTCGCCACTACATGCATGTTTGCCACCTCGACTCCACGTTGTGTCTTTGTTGACATGCACCTCATCTTAGTCACCTATGTTGGTTTATACTTTGTCACCGACCACATCATACAACCGGTGTATACATTACACAACCTACCCATCTCACCTTACCAGTCATGTACTAACAAGTCAACCTTTGAACCATGCAGTCTTCTATTCTTCTGGAGGGATACATTAGCCCGGTCATCAAACTTGTTAGTCCACTGCATGCTCATCTCCATCTGATGGGAGCCTTTCACTTGTCACTTTGTCAGCTTTACCAGTGGACATCTATACTGGTAATATCTCCTGCATGTATATTGGTAACATACCATGCACACCGGTGACAACAAACTCCATCTGCATTTCGGTAACATCCTTGATGACTCCATGCCATCAATCTCCAACTAATATGCACCAACCTACATTTGCATTCTAGTTGACATTAACATCTCTAAGTAAATATATGATTGTAGATGCAAACACTTTCCTTCTTTATCAGCTCGGTTCTCATCTCAACCAGTTTACCAAAGTGACAAACACATCACAACTTGTTCTTCCTCTTCTATCTCAGTAGCTCATCATGTTTACTCTTGCTGATCCAGTGCACATCTCTAGTTTCATGTGCTAGAGGATTCTTCATGTTCCACTCAAGGCATCCGGTATAAGCTTTCAATCACATGCCTTCAACTTCTTTGACTGTCTTATCTTAGAGGGTTATGATGCATTCCATGCATGTTGAGAGATAATCTCAGTATGATCACTTACCGGGAGAAGTGGATCCTTGTCACTTGCTAACCAATGACTGGTGGGAACCAGTTGTCATTACATTGTGCTCAATTTGCTTCTAGTATTACACCAATATGACTTCCTTGTTTGAGTAGACACAACTTCAACTTGACACATGATCAGGTTTAGCAAACTCTCTGTCACTCTTCTCTTCATCATTTGATAATATCTGTATCAAGTGGGAGTCCTGCTGAATGTCATCAACTGCATATTGGTTCTGTACTTCTTCATTGGATCAACCTTGTTTTCTTGTCAGTCACATGCTTGTCGGTTGGCAACCATACACTACCAACACATAACTCATAGGTTGGGATTTCCATAATGCCTACTCACCGATCAACATCAACTTATGTCTCTAACACTAACTTGTATACCGGTGACTCTAATGTCTGGTTGATATCTTATACTTACCAGTGACATCAATGACACCATAACCAGCTGACATCAATGACAACACAATGCCAACACTTATATGCATCATAAATTATCAATGTCTTATGTAAGGATTCTATTATGCATACTATAATAATTGATTCTCATGTCCAAAATTATTCTCCCCATTATTTAGCTCTTATATTTTTCATAGAATATGTCATAACATCTTTAAAAAGACTTTCCATGTTAGGCAACTTGATGGGCATCTTTTGACAACAAATAATTTGTCCTTAAAAAAACTGACATGTGAAAAAAGCGTCAACTCCAAAAACTCACCCCCCTTATAATGGAACACAATTAGCACAAATGTCAAATAACCATGAAATTTTTAAAATAATAATAAATAAATGCTTTGGAATTTCTCAGGTTGAGACACTTAATGGGCCTTTTGGATTGTTCTTTTTTTCTTTTTGAATCTTTTAAATGAGACATGTTGATATTTGGATGTATGAGGATCTTTAGATTTATGGATTTTATGCTTGGAATCCAAATTACTTCTAGTGGAAATGGGATTCATGGATGGATAGGAAGAATATGAAGGTGTTTTGGATGGGTTGATGTAGGTAGAAGGTTGGAAGGTTCTCAGGGGTGTATCCCTTTTTTATCTTAATTTATTGTAGGGTAAGTGGGTAGTTAGCTAGGGGTAATATGGGTAGTGGATGGAGGAGTATAAGGACCTAAGTTGGATGGAAATGATGATGACTTTGGTTTTGGAATATGAGGACCCAAAATGGATTTGGAGGATGGGGAATGTGCATGTCTTGACTTAGATGGACGAATGTGGGATTTATTAGGGGTACCAACATTTTGATAATGAGCTATGTAACCAAGGCCATCATAATTAGGATTTTCTTTTATAAAAGGTAGTTTCAATATACCTTTTTCATGGATGCCTAACCCTTTGCCTTCATGTGCAAGTTTTGAAATATTTTTAGCAATGTGATACTTATTTTTTTGAAACAAGATGTGAGCCAATTTTGAGGGGGATGTTGTAAGGAAGGAATGATAGGATCATGCAATAGACCATATCAGATGAAAGTGGAGGAACCCATTTGATAAGTAAGAGGTTCATGAATAGCTTGGCTAAGGGTAACAATATCTTGAGGAGGATTAGGATCATGACATTGATATGAAGGGATACCTTGATCTTGACTTGGAAGAGGATCATTGAAATTTATGCTTTTCTCTTGATTTTGAATTGGATCATTGGAAGGAAGGAAGGGATATCATGATCTTTCTTAGGAGGTGGATTATGAATGGGACTTGGAAAGATACTTTTCTCTTGAGATGGAAGGGGATCATTGTGGATGGAATACAAAAGGATGAGGGAATCATCATAACAATCTTGATAAGTGGGATCTTGATTAAAAATTGGATTGGGTTAGAGAAACATGTTATCTTGTTCTTGATTTAGGCTACAATTTTTTTCTTCTAACTTTGGATTATATTCTTTCCATGAGGTAGGGGTTTGGATATGTATGGGAGATTCTTAATGATATTCAACACCTCGACATGATGAGAATGGATTTTGAATGGGACTCCATAGAGTAGGTTTGGCTGGGAATGGAGCATATGGTGGCATTGGGTCTAGGATTTCTGAATTGTACAAGGGATTTGTATAAATGAATGGATTAGCTTGGATTTGTATTATGGATATCCCTTAGGGTTAAACTTGAAAGATGTCATCATTGGATTTACTACTTGATGGAGATGAAACAAATTGGTGTTGTGAAGCTTTAGGAGATGAAGGAATATTGGGAGATATGAAGGTTGTGTGTAGGCCAATTTTTTTAAGTATAAGCCATTACTAGACATAGGTATGTGATTTTGATCTTGCTTACTCAACCTAATGGATGAAAAATCTAAATGACCTTAATGAATTGACTAGCCTTGATAATTGCAGTAATATCAATAATCTGGATCCTAATTTTCAACTCAAGTAAGGTTCAACAAGCTTCTAGTACTTTTAGATGAATGCATGATAGGGGATAATGAATGCGAGACACATTTTGATCAAATGCGAGACTAATTTGATCATATGAGATACTTGGATTGTCTTATGTGTGAAATATTTGTCAAATATGGCACTCTAGTTTTTGTTAAGCTTTTGGCTCAATTTTGGTCAATTTTACAAGCAATTAGAAAATAAAGAAGACAATGGGTTGTTGACTTAAACTTCACAACTTTGAAATCCATAGTTTTGCATTAAGGGCCTAAATCAGCCCAAAGATTGGACTGACTCTACTGGTATATACACATTGATTTTATGAAACACTCATAAGAAAGAACTTGTCCTACTCAAGGTTACAAGGATACTACTTGATAGATCTCCCACTACGATAAAATACCTATCCACAACATACAGATAGGAATATGGCCTATGAAATATTTCCCTTCTCTCTTAAGCGAAAGTCTGGATACCTTATGAAAAAAGGAATTCCCACTTTACTATGGGAGATATATGAGGAGTATCTATGAGGTACAATCTACACTCATTGAACTATTAAGCATAGAGTTAAGTTTTTAAGCACAATGGTTCTAATTCAATATTTGGTAAAACTAGAGCATACACATTCTATGGTGAGACACTTAAATCTCTAGTCAACCTTGTATGTCCCATATGTCCACATCCCAATTGACACACATCGATGTATGATCACAAGATGGGTTACAATTTTTACTCTCACTCTTTTTGTATAGCAGCCCAAACAAAATACTACTCGAAGTCAAACCAAGGGGTGATGAAATCCCCAAGGAAGCCTCTCCTACAAGAATCCTATGGTTTTCTCTTATACCCAGGCTCCACAAAATGAAGGGAATATGATACTTCTTGTAGGATTTTGGATAAATTATAGAATGTGACAAAGCATCGGACAAATGAGGTTAATTCCCTTTTAAAAAGCAAATGTTTTCTACACTATCAAGCACAAAAATATAGAAAATGAAGGATATTAATTCTAATAACCCTACAACAAATAGATTAGTAGTGTCAATGTTAAGGTTTTCTACCTAATTTTTCCAACACGCTAAAAAAGAAGATCGGTAAGACAAAATTCTACTCTAGTAACAACAAATGACAAAAAGAAAAAAACTAAAAATAACAAAAAACAAAAAGAAAAATACAAAGATTGAGATTTTTTCACTCCAAACAACTATGTTACCAATCATAATGAATGTGGTAGGTGAGCATGTGAATGTGATAAGTCATCAAATGTATGCAATATTCTGGGTTGCGTATGTGTTGTTGTGCTCATCGAATGTGTCGCTGGGTAGCTTGTATGCAATACTTGAGAATTCTTATGCATGAAAAAATTAGCAAATGTGGCATAGATATGTCAAATGTGTAATTTGCAACCTATAACTTGCACATAGTTCAAAACTCACGAAACACAAAAAACATTGTTAGTTCATGTTGGGTTCACTAGAATGTATATTACTAAGAATTGGATGAAAACATAATATATCTAATAGTGTAATGCCCCGCCAGGAAACCCCGAAGGGATAAAGCTAAAACACTTAAATGGAGTGTAAATATTTTTTTCTTAATAAGACACAACATTAAGATACATTGGAGTTATCTAATGCTTAGATAACATAGTGAAAGACTAAACGAACCTAAGGAGTTTCCCAACGTGATTACGTAACTTAACACCTAACTCAACTCGCGACATTTGATCCAATTAAGTAGGATATCTTAATTTCATGATATTACTTGAAACATGGGTATAATTTATTCAGTGAATCAACATTGTAGAAATTAGGAAGTGTTCATCTATTATGGTTGAAGATGAGGCTAACAAGAGGATATCTGCCCCTTTGAAGTTAAAGCATAGATAACATATGAATTCATCCATTAAGGTTGAAATGTAGTTATCTTGATGAGTTCATCCAATCTAGTTAAAATATAACTAATAAGATGAAGTTCATTTATTAAGGTTAAAATGTAAATAATCAAATGAATTCATCCATTATAGTTAAAATATAGCTAATAAGATGAAGATCATTTATTAAGGATAAAATGTAAATAACATAATGAAGTTCATCCATTAGGGTTAAAATATAGATAGCTTATTGAGTTCACCCATTGTAGTTAAAATAAGGTTAATATGATGAAGTTCGTTTATTAAGATTAAAATATAAATAACTAATGAGTTCACCCATTTTAGTTCAATTATAGCTATTAAGATGGAGTACATTTATTAAGGTTATAATGTAAGTAGCATAATGAGGTTCATCCATTAGGGTTAAAATATAGATAACTTGATGAGTACATCCATTATAGTTAAATTATAGCTAATAAGATGAAGTTCATTTATTGAGGTTAAAAATGTAAATAACTAAATGAAGTTCATCCATTAGAATTACAATTTAGATAATATGATGAGTTCATCCAATAATTGTTATCCATTCATTGTGCTCAAGTTTACATTAACACATGCCATGCATCTTGTTCCAAAATGTACTATAATTTCATCATAACTAATGAGTTCTTTCATACATACTTAATTGTATCATCGTTAATTGAAATTGGTTACATTCCTTCATGATCCATTTATTGCATTTAAAAGACGACTACATACATGCATTACGATAATTCTCATCTAACCCACTTATATATTCTATCCAATTATCATCCATACATGCTAGCACTATCCATGAAACATGAGGGACAAAAACATCACATAACACAAAAATGATCTCGGAGTTCACCCCTAGAGGGCTACATCTCCGGGTTGGCTCAACTGCAAGACCCCTCTAGTAATTAATTAAGTTATAGTTACATAGGTTTCACGTCATTTACATTCCCGCCCTTTTAGGTGAGCACAACAATATACAAACGACCACTTCGGTCAATAAATCCTAAAAGATCCCTACATAGAAACGGATCCAACTGAGCATATTAAAAGAACTACAAAGGTCTCTTGTCTAGAGGTACTCTAACCTGGGGACTTGACCAATTATGGCCAAACACAAAACAACCAGACGATAGGGTCCAAACAAACATATCAAGGAACTTGCCATTACTTAAAAGCGAAAGCAAAAATTAAACCTTGCACAAGCAATAACCAGAAAATACAATATTTTCTCATGTTGATTTAAACATTTAAATGTCGATCAAGTTTTCTAAATGAGCTACATTTTCAAAATATCCAATGATAAATATCTCATTCATTTTATTTTTACTTTTTAATTTCTCTATACTATGTTCCTAAATAAAATATTATTTAAAAATTATCAATTAATAAATATATTTTACTTCAACAATTTTTCGATCAAAATAATATTCTATCTTTTTCCCAAAAAGATACTTTCCCATTAATACTGATACCAAAATTGAATATTAATTAATATATATATATATATTAATCTTCATTAATAAAATATATATTAATAATAATTTAATAATACTCGGATTTCAAATTAATTATTAATTTTATATATATATATATATATATATATATATATATATATATATATATATATATATATATATATATATATATATATATATATATATATATATATATATATATATATATATATATATATATATATATATATATATATATATATTTAAAACTATGCCTGGTACACTTTTTAACGTTACTAGTGACGTTGGCACGACATGCCCTCTGACTCCACCTGAACGCTTTTTGGTCCGGAGCTATGAACCGATGAGGCCACAAATGGGGGACCTCATCCCCACACTTCACTTGTTCAAATCTACAAGCACAATGGCCCAGCGAAGGCACAAGGCCTTGCGAGCACAATGGCCCAGCAGGGATTTGAACCTTGGTGGTCACTTCACCAATGAAGTGTTTAAACCGCGACACTATATGTCTGAAGACTAATTAATATATATTAATCTTCATTAACAAATATATATTATTAATAATTAATGTAGATAGGAATTTGGAAATCATCAAAGCAAATAGAAATTAGACTAGCTCAATCACAAAAACCAGATTGCAATGACAAATCCTAATTACATTCAATAGAGATACTGAAAATAAGACATTTAAACTAAATGCAAACCATTACAAATGTGAATGTCTCCTCCAGAATTCTCCATTGTCCTTCTTTCTCCTTCAAATTGCTTTGTTTGTGGATCTCACTTACAAGTGCATAAGCATGTGATGAAAGCAAGATTGACAATATGAGATGACAGCGTAAGGATACTAGAAGCGTGATTGATTCGGGCCCCTGATTGAAGAAATTCATCCAATTTATAGATAAATTGGAGAAAAGACACGATTAGCATGAAGAGATTTGAAAGGAAATTCAAATCAAGAATAGCAAAATTATGACAAGTGTATGACAAATTGCTATGCAAGGTGTTATGACAATTTATGACAATTTATGACAATTTATGACAAATTGCTATGCAAGAAGTTATGACAAGAATTTGGAATAGAAATAGAAATTTAGGAATTTAGGAGAAATTAGAACATTAGGTGAATTAATGAATTGGAAATTAGGAAATTAGAAATTGATGAAATTAGAAAAATAGGTGAATTAATGAACAATTTTTCATTCATTAATTAATTCACAAAAAGAGAGGGAATTAATTAGCCTATTAAATAAATATTTAATTGTGACAAGAAGACTTAGGATAAATAAATAAATTATCTAACCTAGAGGGAAAATGACAAACAAGATTAAATGAATAAATCCTAAAATCCTAGAAGATGAATTAGAAATGCAAGGATGACAATTAGGTCTTGACAAAAGATAATTGATGTCGATTTAATCATGATTTTAATTGACAGAGGATCAATGCTGATAAACGATTGAGATTGGTTGACGAATTGACCAAGATTGATAAAGAGACCAAATTGAAAGGTGCCAATTGACAAGGAACAATAATTGATCCAAATTGACACGATTGAAAAGAACAACGATCGATGACAAATCGATCGCAAAATTGACGAGATTGACAAGAAGACAAGGATCGATGGCAAATCGATCGCAAAATGACAAGATTGAAAAGGACAACGATCGATGACAAATCGATCACAAAATTGATGAGATTGACAAGGATGAGGATTGATGACGAATCGATCACAAAATGACAAGATTGAAAAAGACAACGATCGATGACAAATCGATCGCAAAATTGACGAGATTGACAAGAGGACAAAACCCTAATTTGAAAGCGATAAAAATGAGGAATGCAGAAGAAGGACTTGATGCTCGCAAATGATAAAGACCAAGTGCGCAACATAGAAGAAATGTTGATGCAATGCAAAAACCCTAAAATAAGGCAATGCATAAATGTTAAAGTATGACTCTGCAAGTGTTGACCATTTTTAGATGTCTACAATTAATAATTAATTAAACTAAAACTCTAGCTGCTGGGTACACATACCAGCAATAATGTATATACCAGCAGTAACGTGTATATATATATGTGTGTGTGTGTGTGTGTGTGTGTGTGTGTGTGTGTGTGTGTATTTTGAGTTTTAATAACATTTCAAAAACAAATAAAACTAAAACATCAGCTGCTGGGTACACAGACCAGCAGTTATATGTATATCTCTCTTTTTTTAGTTTTAATAACATTTCAAAAACAAATAAAACTAAAACATCAGCTGTTGGGTACACAGACCAACAGTAGTATATATATTACTGCTGGTATGTGTACCCAGTAGCTGAGGTTTTAGTTTTATTTAATAACATTTCAAAAACAAATAAAACTAAAACCTCAGCTACTAGGTACATAGACCAACAGTAATGTATATATATATCTTTTTTTTGAGTTTTTTCAATACTCAGAAATTTTTTGAGTTTTTTCAATACTCAGAAATTTTTTGAGAACAAAATGGGGATATTTTCCAGAATAGCAAAAGACCAGCATAAACATACTGTTTTTTTTTTTTAAAAACAAAAAACACCAGAAAGCCCCAAATAAAATAAAAGCAAACTAAAACAATAATAAACTAAAACCCCCAATTTCTTTCATTCACAGACTCTGTAATATTTTCCATAATTTCAAAAATAAACACCATTTTGAAGATTTTTCCAGAATATTATTGTTTTTCCAAAACACATACTTGCTGAAAAAAAACTAAACCCAACAAGCAAATCTTGAGTATAATGGATATCATTCCCCAAACAATGAATCCACCCAATTCCCACACTTGAAACTAAAATACATAGATTCAAAATCCAAATCCCATTTCAATCCAGAAATTTCTTCAAAGGAAAACAACCAGAAATTTTATTTCATTCTTTTATTTATTTATTTATTTATTTTTCTTTCAATAAAGGAAACAAAATAAAGAATCCTATCTCTCTTTGCATTCTTGGCAAGATCCAATGGAGAGCCCAACTTGCAGCTGTGGAAATTCTTCCTTTCTCAAAATCCCCAAATTTTCTCCATCCAAAAAAAATATCTTTTTTTTTTTTTTCCAAAAGAAAATCAACAACCCCCCAAAATGTTTTTCCAACCTAGGTTAAAATAATGAAATTTTGACCTAATTTTCTAATTTCGAATTTAAACACTTTTTAAATAAAAATAAAAATAATCATTCTTTTTAAACTATTCAAATAATCTAACTTGCTTTTCTAATAAAAGTTAAAATACTTCTCTCTTATTTAATTTTAATTTTCTCAATATTAACTAAGCTCACATTTATATTTCACAATATTGATGAGGATAAAATATTTTAATTAAATTAACTCCCAAAATCAATCTTTCACACTATATCAAATATACATATAAATTAAACATGTTTTTCTAATAAAAATTGATTTTCTTAAATAAGTAAAATTAACCTTTCTTTTCCAAAATGCAAACGAAATTAAATTATTTCTATTTCAAATAACTTTAAATATTTCCCTTTTTTAAAACGCATAAACTAATTAAATTTGTTATTTTAAAATTAACCATTAAATTAAACTCGCTACAAACATAAATAAAGTGATCTTTTTAATTAATGATTAATCACATAAAAGAAACCTATATATTTTAAATCCCTCAATTATTAATGTGTAAATGAACACATTAATTCGAACTAAATACTTAGGATAAAATACTTCATTTTACCACACGCAAACCAAGAAAACCAACCAAATACACGACACACAAACCCAAACGAAAGGGAAACCGACGGACCACACAAGACGCTCACTTGATCATGGCTAAGGCAAGACGAGGGTTTTATGACCACCTAATCCAAATTCTAAGGATGAAAGAGGTATACCCAACCCTGCGAATCCTGATCGAGACAAACCTCGCACCTAGGCAGTACTGTACCTGCAATCTCCTGCAACCATGAGTCACGCAAATATATATATTCAATGAAGGCGTTAGCTCGAGATTTATAACAAGAATTAGGGAAACAATTAAACTTACACAAGAATCGATGCGAAAGCACAATAACAGGTACGCACAATATCTAATCTACAACATTACATAATGGTAAATCAACCATCCAAGAATGCCACATAGAAAAAGTCAACCAAGGTCAAACCGGTTTTACAAAGCCGACTAGGGTAGGGGCACTCCAAATAGCAACCACGAGCCTAATTTGTCAAAAATCCAATCGTAAAACAATAAAAAGGATGTAATGAGATTCAACAAGCAAATAAACCAATCAAATAAATTAATCAAACATTATGTTGAATCCACACCATGATACTTTTATTGTTCTCCTCCTTGTTGCATAAAGAATAAGTGGCTCTCAAAGTTGCACGATATCTACATAATGTAAGCACAAGAATTCAAAGAATGTGGTTGTCCATGATTTAGATTGATGTTGAATTTAAATATATTTTTTGAATTTGAATTGACGGTTGAGATTGATTTGATAGCAAAGTTGATCAAAGGTTGAAAATTGATGAAACAAGTTGGTTGGAGATTATCATTCAACATGTCTGAATTTGATTGATTTGATAACTGATTTGATTGAATAATTAAGAGAATTGATTGATTATTCAACAAAAGGTGATTTCGAAAAGAGTGGATTGACTAGTTAGTGAAAAAAAGGTGATTGTTCACTCACTAGTCGGAATTGAGAATCAGTGGCAGTTATTCATTTTCAACGTGTGATGTAGGAAATTGAGATGGAATTGAATTTGGAAGAAATTTTGGTTTTAAAAAATGTCAAATGAAATTAAAATGAAAGAGAAATCATTTTTTTTTAAAAATACAAAATAAACGAAACTAAATAAATTTAAAAAATTATTTAATTTGAGAGGATATTATTAGCTAATTAAATAATTTGGCATAATTATTTAATTATGGGAACATAATTAAATAAATTGATTTAATTAAACAATAAAAATCGTTTGATTAAAGTAAATAATTGAAATTAATTACATAATAAAATTAATTGATATTAGGAGGGAAATAATCAAAGATTAATTGATTATGAATTAGAGAGAAATTTGAATTATGAATTATGAAATGGAAGACTAATATTAATTTAGAAGAACAAAGTAAATTATTTAATTAATAAGGAATAATAGTTAGTAAAATTAGCATTTGCAAGTGCATGACAATTTTAGTGTCTACAAAAACAATAACAAACATCATGTATCCATCACAATCATTACCATGCCAAATCAAGAACAAGCAAAAAAATAGGCTTATAGTTCTTGTAGACACCTAAAAGTTGCACAATGAATTAAGTGAATTTTATTCATTTAATTATCTCTAATTCTTCCAATTAATTAAATTAAGATTTAATTAATATCCCTATTCTTCTAATTGACCTTTTAATCAAATTAAAGATTTGTTTAAATCCCCTTATTCTATCTAATCCATTTAATTAAAAATCTTCATTTATCCCCTTTCCCATTTTAATTAAATCTATATTTAATTAAAATCCCCCTTTGCAAATAAATAAATCATTATTTATTTGTGAATAGTTCCCCCACTTGCAAAATCCTACAAATGCAAATTGCAACCCATTTGGCTAAATTAAATCATTTTTATTTAACTAAAAATCCTATTTTCCTCACCCACTTGCAAAATCTTACATCTCCCACTTGCCTCCATAATCATCTTTCTAGAAGCCTCCTAATCCCATCCTAATCATCTCTAATCTCCTAATCATGTCCTTTCCCTAAATTTGGGAGAGTCACTTCTCCAAATTTGGAAGAAAGTCTTCAAAATGCATTTAAGACTTTATCTATTTCAACAAGTTAACTTGTTGAGTCTTCTGAACATGTAAGGCTCTTACTTAAACCACTAGTAGTTTTCCTCTTTGAGAAAGTTAGCTTCCAAAGTCTTCAAAAGGCATTTAATGCCTCTTACAAGCCCATGCCCCTTAGCCATGATGGTTGTCCCTTTAACCATTTTCCCATGTTACACAAGAGTTTACCTCTTGGGTAATAGAATGCCTCCTTGGTTAATGACATTATCCAATGATGTCACTCCTTGAGGTTATCCCTAATTGCTTTCTTAGCATCTAATGCTTGTTTAGCATCCTCTCAAGCCCTCTCAAGGTGACATTTTTCAACTTGGGATTGGATTGATAACTTTCAATCCTAACCTTTGTTGAGATTACTCAATTTGAACCATCCATTTCTCTATTTTGCTTATAAATAGAGCTCTTTTCTTCAATTCAAAGATCTAACAATCTTGTGCATCAAAATTATAGGCTTTTGTAGGTTGTCAAAGGAGCTCATAAGTCATCTTCAAGCATCCAAGCATTAGCATCAAGTATTCATCTCATAGCATTTAGATTCATTATTATCTCATCTTTTAGCTTAATTCCACATCTTTTCTAGAATTTCATACTCACATAGCTTAATTAACTCATTTAGCATCATCTCAACTTTCAATTTGGAACTCATCTAGCATCTTAATCATCTAGTTTTGCATTTCATCTTCATCATCTCATCTTAGCATTTCACTAGGATCTTAGTTGCATCCATTTTGATCCTAGAATCATTCTCATAAATCTCGTTCTCTAGGTTGTCATCCAAGAGATCAAGTGCTTTTCCAAGGGTGACCTTGAATCTTAAGGATCTTTAGAGATAGAAGAAAATGGGACATGCTTAGAGTTTATTTTTTCAAGCTAACTTCTTGGTTTTGAATTTTGATTTCTAACCTCTAACATAATGTTTCATGTGTATGTTTGAGATGTTTTCCCCTCTTACAGGTTGATACCACATTTCTGACATACATTAATTGGCGCCCACCATGGGGCCAAACCCCTAAAAATTCCACATTTTCTAACATTTTCCGCAGGTTCATGCCTAGAACTGTTAACCATAGTTTAGCGCATATGATCTCTTTTCTGGCACATATAACAGTCATTTTAGTGCATTTAACCTTTGTTTTCGCACATGTGAGCAATTCTGTAGCGCATATGATAGATATTTTAGTGCATCTAATAGTTATTTTAGCGCACATGCTTAATTTTGTGGCGCATTTGGCTTGTCTTTTAGCACATCTGATCTCTATTTTTGCGCATTTGAGATAGAGCAAAAAAATTATAACCAAAGTTTGAATTTAGGTTTGTGTAAGCCCACCTAAGGTTTTGATTTTTCACTAACTTCTTTTTCTTGGAGGTTACTAATCATTTATTGCAGGTTGGGAGAAGTTAGAATTAGGAATTTTAATTTCTTTCTAGCTTTTCAAGTTGGATTAAAAAGAACTTCATATTTTCATTTTGTGCTTATAATAAATCAAACTTTCCTTTGGGCTTAAAAAGAACAACAAAATCACACCTTTTTCTTTCTTGCAAGTTAGGGCAAACACTCCATTTTGGGTTTAAAAAGAACAAAAAAAATTTCAATTTTCTTGCAAAGGGATAAAAAGAACAATCCACCTTACTCTTGCAGGTTAAAAAGAACAAGCCACAATTTCCAATTTTGCAAAGAGATTTACTTTCTAGCAACGTGCTTTACTTTATGTTAACTAGGATTCCCTCTTCCTAGTCTAGAGAATCATTTCTATGAAGGATTAAAAATAACACCATGTTTGGTTGGAAAAACATCTCCAATTAGGATTTAGCAAATCATTTCTTTGGAAAGATAAAAATAACACTTGTATTCCGTGTCTCGAAAGTGGTAGGCATATGCTCTTCCCTTAATTGGGTGACCAAAAAGCCAAAACCACTCTTTTCATACTTTCTTTATTTTCATACAATTAAATCCTTTAGAGGGATCGTCTTCTCAAAGCCTTGAGGGGGCTAGTGAGAAGAGAACGACCCAAGTGGGAAATGACTTTATCGCCAAGTTTACCAACCTGCTATAATAAAATGTGGAGGCTGATTAAAATCCCCTCCAATGAAAGTGTGTATTTGATAGCCTTCCCCTAGTATCCTTGTGATGTGAAAAACCTTTGTTCTAAAAGTTGGGAAGTGTCTTAATTGAGTTTATCATTTGTCACGCCAAATGAAATCCTTATTACGAACCATAGAAGTAGAAGCTTTGAGCCGAGTTAGTTGCCATACATTGGCAATATCATAGTGCAAGGGTGAGGAAGAATACACCCCCAAGATTTCTCACCATATATCTCCCAAGATAACTACCCAAATGAGAAGCAATTCACTCTGGGTTAATTTCTGGAAAAAAGGCAAAAAAATGGGCACCCTCTAGGGGTGACAAGGTTGTTTGAGCTGACAGAGTATCGAGACTAGTGGGCTATGATATTGTCAATGACCTTTGAATAAAGAGTCTACTTCGTGTGTTTTATTTGTATCCAAACCAGTGAAAAGATCGGGGATTTGAATGCATCTTGAAAATAGCATACACTCAATGTTTAGCATTAGGATGACCATTGTCTTCATGTGTGCTATGTATTCTTGTCATAAATGCTAAAATATCTTGCAAAATATCCAACAATCAAACTCAAAAATCAGTTCAAAACAAAGAGAGATCATAAGTGAAAGAAATTTTCAAGTCCAACAAAGCACCTTTGGAGGTGGTTATCAACATTTCAACTATCTTTAGGCAAGATTTTCATCCAGCTAAAATAGAGGAGTATCAAAACCAAGTGATCAAGATTTCATCATCCAACTATCTCAACAACAATACCTAGATAGGTACTCAAGTTAGTGAAATCAAGTTTCCATATCGGAAGACTTTATCCATATCATTTGACACACTTTGTCATAGGGGCCTATCAAACAAACCCTCTATTCGACATAGTACGCTTGAGTATTTGAAACGAAGTATCCATATCAACCATCAACATCAACACTCTTAGATCATTTGTATGACCACTCCCCATATTTTGAGAAGAAGAAGTCTTCATTAAAAGACTACGTTAAAGAAGAGATAACCTAGTCCTAGGGAGCTTATTAAGAGGAGAAAGTTTCTCTACATCAACTATCAACTCTTTGCATCACATCACATTTTATTGCATCATATGCGATTGTACCTTCAAGGAAAATCTAACGAGCTTGACAAAGAACCTTTGAGAAGTAGGGCTTACATTTAGAAAGCAACATTCAATTAATGCCTTAACAGTGGGGGAAAGATCAATCCCACCTTATTTCCAAGAAATTTCATCACTTACAACGAGGCTCGACCTGAGCCACCAACTCCACCAGGAACCCCGTTAGAAGAGGAGGAATTCACTACTATAGAAATATATTGATGTTCATTGGCACTTGATCTCGAAAAGGCAAAGAATTGGATCCACAACCAAAATCTAGCATGAGTTGTAGGGAATTTAACCCTTTTGACAAATATGCAAATATGGAAGAAGAGGAGATCACCGAGGAACTCGTCCAACAATTCCAACAAAGTGTCGCCTTCCAAAAGCTCATGGAAAGGCTTATCGAAGCGGACAAACAAAAGTACCTCCTCATGTTAAATAGCAAAGGAATCAGGATGCATGAAGATTTTGACACAAAAAATTCAAGGAATGAAAGAATCCCAAGAACAAGGTCAAGGACCTACACATATAATACTCAGAATCAAGAACATTTGAGAGGAGAGGACACACATGATCAAGACAACACCTACAACCAAGATGATGTCCGTAATTATGACAATATTAGTGAACAAGAAGATGCCCGTCATCGAAGGTCCAATGACAAAATTTTTCCCTTAGCTAACATTATGCAACAAATTCAAGCACTCCAACAAAAAATGCAAGATATGCAACAAGGGTCTACAACGAGGTATTATTTGGAGGAAATTTGTCCTCACCCTTTTGATAGGAGGCTAAACATGATACCTTTCCCACCAAATTTATATATACCAAAGTATGATAAATACAATGGTAAGAGTAATCCTCGTGATCACATCAGGGAATTTTTTACTATGAGCTTGGAGTTTTCTCATAACGATACATACATGATGAGGCTATTCCCAAGAATTTTGTGAGGGAAAACAATGGAGTGGTTGTCAAAACTCACACCTCCCATCAAATCATTTGATGAGTTGGTGAATAAATTCATCATAAAATACTCCTACAATATCCAACATGATGTTACCATGCTTGACATATGCAATATAAAGAAAAAGAACAATGAAACATTCATGGTATTATTACAATGATGGAGACGTATGGTCTCAAGGTACCCACGAGATGTACCCAAAAAGGAAAAGATGGAAATCTTCATAGAGAATTTAAACGATGAAATGAGTTATCAACTCAAACTACAGTGTCTACCTACTTTTACAAAATTGATAGAGAATGGTATCCAAGTAGAGGAAGCTTCAATCAAAAGCGGACCTTAAAATTTTCTAAGGAAGGTGTTAGGTCATCAAGCAATAACACCTATAGAAATCAATATAATAACAACTCAAACAAGTCTAGATTTTGGACTAGAAATAAAAATGTTGTTAATAATGGTGTAGTTGATGCCAATAATGTAAAGTCTAAGAAACCAGTGATGACTTTATCAGATAAAATTCCATCCAACAATGATCAAAGAAGTGTCAATCAAGGCACCAACAATTATCAACGCACTCCCAACCAAGGAAACAACAACAACAACAACCAAGGAAATAATAAATACCGAGGGAATAACAAAAACCAAGGGGGTAATGCTAACACTCCACCTCCCCCATATCTAAGAACATATTCGCCATTGGGACAAACCTTGGAATCTGCATTTCGTGAACTATTGGCAAACAAGATTATCACATTGCCAGTCATAAGAAAATTTGAACCCCAAGTCAAACCACCATGGTGGAATGACTTGCATTATTATGATTATCATCGAAACAAGGGGCATAGAACAAATGATTGCATAAGGTTCAAAAACCTAGTTCAAGATATGATAGACAAGGGAGACATAACGGTTGATGGTCATAAAACCAATGGTGGTCATGAGGCTTTCAAAAATCCTCTTCCTAATTACGACAAGGGAGGAGCATCAAATTCAAACAACAACAAAGGATCCCACATCAATCACATATACAAAAATGTCATAAATCACATATCGACATGCGACAATCAAGTAAATGCCATAAAGATCAAAGATAAACAAGAACATGCACCGATAAACATGACAACGAGGGCTCATAAATATGTCTTGAAGGGGAACACATATAAAGAAACAACTATCCCCAAGACTCAATATAACTTGGTTGACCAAATGCAAAGGGCACCCGCTCAGATATCAATACTTGAGTTGCTTAAACTTTCACCAAAGCATAAGGATATCTTGGAGCAAACTCTTGTAGAAACAACAGTTTCAAACAATTTGGATATCAATCTATTACAAGCCATGGTGGCACATATGATGGTGCCACATAATATATCCTTTTGAGAACACAATGAAATCTCTTTGAGTCATCCGCACAACATCTCGCTCCATATCAAAGTCCTAGTCTACAAACATCGGGTGAAAAGAGTGCTAATAGATGGAGGAGTTGGTCTCAATATATGTACCTTGAAGTTTATCTGTGCATTGGGCTTCTCTGAGCAAGCTATTGATCCTAAAAAGAGGATCACTATCAAAGCCTATGATGATGAAGAAAGGTCATCCGAAGGAACAGTGGTACTACTCATTCAGGTAGGACCTATGCAAAAGGACACAACGTGCCAAGTCTTAGACATAGACTTGACATACAACATACTCTTGGGTCATCCTTGGATCCATAAAATGCAAATGGTACCTTCCACATACCATCAATGTCTCAAATTCCCCTACAATGGACAAGAGATTTCAATATCATCATACACTAACCCCTTTTAGTACTGCAACGCTATGGGGGAAACTCAAAATATTCTAGTTCCACACAACAGGGAGGCCCAAGCTTCCTCATCATCCAAAAATCAAGAAAAACTCAAGTCGTTGTCCATAGACTTTGAGAAAAAGATGAAGATAAAGGACCAAGGTATGGGGGAGTACTCTTTTGAACCCCTATGTCTATCAAAATTACCAACCTCGCCAAAATCTCACAGACAACCTTCCACATCAAGACACCAAGAAGAACAACCTATCAAAAAGTTTGATGGTAAATTTATCCAAATCGGCACACTTGCAGAAGAATTAGAAGACAAGGACATCCTCAGCTGGCTATACAAGGATGAGGAAGAAATAAGAGTTGTTGCCTTAGAAGTGGTCGTTCCCACATAACAGTAGGGAAATGGGTTCATAATCATGCAAAGAACTGGATACAAAGGAAAAAGGACCTATTGGGAAGCATCAAGAGTTCATCCTAGAACCCATATAACCCCATTCACAACTTGCAAAAGACAAATTAGGACTTGGGTATGGCCAGTATGTTTAACCTGTGCAAAAGAGAGATCACCATTAGAAACCTCAATGGAGAGAAAAGGTAACACAAAACGAATAATCCTAGAAAGACAAGAAAATGAAGAGCGACAAGAAAAGAACAAGAGCATGAAGAAAATGAAGAGCGACAAGAAGAAATCGCTATCCAAAGAGAGGAGGATTCTTATAAAAAAGTAAATCATGTACAAGCACCTGATCAAGCTGAATTTGAGCCACAACCTAAGGAAATTGCTACTCAAAGAAGGGAGACTGTGTATGAGAAAATACAAAGAGTACAAACAAGCACAGATTCTGAATCATCACAAGCCACCCAACTTGTATCGATTATCAATGAGCTCTTTTCACCATACAACATTCCTGTCTGGTTCAGTGGGGTAACCTTGGATAGCAATTCTAAAACAGATTCCAATGAGTATGAATGGGACTTTTGTTCTGATATTACTGAGGATATTGAGGTGGATACAATCCACACCTATACACCCATTCCTTATGAGGGACAAGGCTTAAGATTTAGATTGTTTGAATTCAAACCACAACATATCTATGAGGCTAGCGAGAACGAGTAGCTTCAATATGATAGAGGCAATATCAACGAGTGCCATCAAAAACCTTTAAATTGTTATATACCTCACCCATGCTACTGAAAACTATGACAATATCTCTATCATCTTACAGCGGCAGATCTTGACCCATCAAATGACTCCCTACCTCTCATATATCCTGACCTTGTAGATTGGGAAGAACCTAAGCACAATGATATACCGACATTCTAAAATGATGAGGCCATTGTTCAATAGCTTTGCTCAGTCAACACTGAAATATGCTCCACCAATGAACCACATAACGATATCTACAATAAGAGGAGTGCCAAGTCTCTTAGTCGCAAAATGAACAAAATAAAAAATTGATCTAATGGTGATACCATCTAATGGCAGTATTAGATCACAAAAATGTAAAAACAAAGGACGTATCTAATGGTGAAAACATCTTTGAGGCGCTTGAAGACGAGAGACTCGACACTCTTCCTGAACATTACCAGGAGAGATCACCCATCTTGATTGAGCTAACTCAATCAATAAATATCAGCACTAAAGCAACAACAAGAACCATACATCTGGCAGAATCACTAACAAAAAAATAAAAACCTGGCTTTGTCAAATTCTTCAAGGAGAAGCAAATCAACTTTTCTTGGTCTCATGCAGACATGCCAGGGATAGATCCAAATCTCATCATGCATCACTTGTCCATCACTCCTGGAGCTAAACCTGACAAATAGAAATTAAGGAAGATGAACCCATATGTCGCCATATTGGTCAAAGTAGAGTTGAAGAAGTGACTTGATGTAGGATTCATTTGAGCCATTGAATATGCGGAATGGATTTCGAACATTGTGTCAGTCTCTAAACTAGATAAAAGCATCAGGATCTGTACAGACTTCAGGGATCTCAACAAGGCTTGTCTGAATGATGACTTTCCTTTACCAAGCATCGATGCCATTGTTGATCTAACAACAAGGAATGCAATGTTATCCCTCATGAATGGTTTTTCTGGCTACAACCAAATGAAGATAGCTCCATAAGATCAAGATAAAACTGCATTCACATGTCCATGGGGTACATACTGCTGGAACGTCATGCCTTTTGCCTTGAAAAATGCTGGTGCAACCTATCAAAGAGAAATGACAACTATCTTCCACGACATGATGCATACTTTTATGAAGGATTATGTGGATGACTTGTTGACCAAATCATTCACAAGAGCAAAACACCTAGACATCTTGGATAAAATCTTTCAATGACTAGAGCAATTCAATGTCAAATTGAACCCTAAAAAGGGTGTTTTCGGGGTCACATCCAGAAAACTCTTGGGCTACATTATGTCAGAATAAGGCATCGAGGTGGATCTCTCAAAGGTTTAGGCTATCATGGAAATTCCACCTCTAAGGAACATTAGCTAGTTGTGATCTCTTCAAGGCGGGCTACAATCTATCAGAAGGTTGATTGCTCAATTGGTAGACAAATGTCTCCCATTCAACCATCTACTTCATAAAAATGTACCTTTTAGATGGGAGGACAAGTGTACAGAATCATTGCATCAGCTGAAGCAATGTCTCATACTTTTATGGAGGATTATGTGGATGACTTGTTGACCAAATTATTCACAAGAGCATAACACCTAGACATCCTGGATAAAATATTTCAATGACTAGAGCAATTCAATGTCAGATTGAACCCTAAAAAGTGTGTTTTCGGGGTCACATCCGGAAAACTCTTGGGCTACATTGTGTAAGAATAAGGCATCAAGGTGGATCTCATAAAGGTTCAAGCTATCATGGAAATGCCACCTCTAAGGAGCATTAGTTAGTTGTGATCTCTTCAAGGCAAGCTACAATCTATCAGAAGGTTCATTGTTCAATTGGCAGACAAATGTCTCCCATTCAACCATCTACTTCATAAAAATGTACCTTTCAGATGGGAGGACAAGTGTACAGAATCATTGCATTAGCTAAAGCAATATCTCATGAATCCAGCTATTTTAGTACCACCAATAGTGGGAAAGCCACTCATCCTCTACATATCAGCAACAAAAGTGTCACTCGGGGAATTACTAGCACAAGAGGACTCAATAGGAAAGGAAACAACCATATATTACATTAGCAAGATGCTGAATGGCTATGAACTCAATTACACTTTCATCGAAAAAGCTTTCTTGGTTGTAGTGTTTTCTTCTCAAAAGCTGCGACACTGTATGTTATCTCATACTATAAAGGTAGTGGCAAAGATCGACCCACTAAAATATCTACTCAGCAAAGCCTCTTTCACAGGGAGGTTAGAAAAATGGGTCATGATCCTAAGCGAGTTTGACATTCATTATACAAAATGGAGGGCTATCAAAGGACAAGCAATGGCAGATCAATTGGCAAAAGCACCTCTACTAGACAAACACCCACTATAGGTGGAATTCCCAGATACATATGTGCTCACTCTTGCACCAAAGAAATAGACCCTATACTGTGATGGATCTTATAAATAGCATGGATCAGGTGTTGGCATCTTGTTCGTCACTCTAGAAGGACACACAATTCTGCAATCCTACAAATTGATTTTCTCATGCACCAATAATATCGCCGAGTATGAAGCTCTAGTGATAGGTATCAAAGTAATCATGGAATGAAAAATCATAGAATTGAAAGTATATTGGGACTCTCAATTAGTTATCAATCAGATCAATGATGACTATCAGACAAAAGATGATAAGCTGATGTCGTACAAATGCATGGTAGATGATTTTAAGAAATACTTTGTACACATCACACTTGAGCATATCCCAAGGCTAAACAATAGATTTGTTGATGCAATGGCCACTATTTCCTCACTCCTACAAATTCCAGATACACAGAATCGCTATGAATTCCAAATGGAGCAATTGTTTTCCCCAGCCTATGACAATTCAGAATCCCAAGTCATTTGTGCCTTAAACGGTTTTGATTCCCCCTTATATGAGAATATCTATGCTTACCTCAAAGACAATACCCTCCCACCAGACCTATTTTGTAACGAAAAATGAAGCTTTATCTGACAAGAAGTCTGTTATATCTTAACCGTTGATATGCTTTATCGTCGAGGTCTTGATGGTACTCTTCTTCGATGCCTTGATCGTAATGAATCAGAATCTGCCTTACATAGGCTTCATGAAGGTATTTGTGGTACACTACTAAGGATGGGATATTATTGACTGACAATGGAAAAAGAGTCCTCTCAATTTGCTAGGAAATGCTCTAGGTGTCAAATTTATGGTAACCTCATACATGCACTAGCGCAAGAGTTGCAACCATTCACTACATCTTGCCCTTTCTGTCAATGGGGACTCGACCTAGTGGGAAAGATTCATCCTTCCTCGTCGAATGGACACAAGTTCATCATCATGACCATCGAATACTTCACCAAATGGATTGAGGCGATTCCATTGACTACAGTGACCAGTAAATAGGTAGCTTCCTTCATTCTCAATTACCTCATATGTCGGTACGGCATCCCTTGTTCTATTATCACAGATAATTGAAGACCTTTCAAAAATCAAGATATCCAAGATCTGATAACTCAATGATGAACGAATAGTACCAAACCGGTACTGAGATGGGGGGGGTGAATCAGTACAAACAAAAACACACTTTTAAACCAGTTTGTCAGCAGATACTGTGTATTGATAGACAAACAGTAATACCAGTCTTTAAACAGAGTACAACTGGCAAAACCCAGAATAACTAAGACAAGCATAAACCGGTTGATACCTATGTTCTCATATACTCTAACACTTCATTTCCATTTCACCCTAATACATGAACAAGTAATCTACCATCAAAGATATACATATGAGCAACTAGATCAACATGATTCACCACTTAATAGAAAATAACAAAGCATCACATGAAGAAGACATCACACATGACACACATATTTTTCATGTGGAAACCCAACTGGGAAAAACCATGGTGGGGATGAATACCCACAAGCTTGTTTTCAAACTCTTTAGAAGTCCGCTCTGTTAGGAGCCTTGTCCAATTAAAGACTGATACAATAGGGGGTGAACTCACAAAGCTAGTTCCCACTTTTTGGTATGTCCTGATTTTTGCTGAAATCATACATTTAAAAAAAATAATAATGATTTAAGCTTTAAGAGGTCCCATTTTAAGTAATTAATTGAAGAAAGTTAAATCAAAGGCTCTTAGATCAAAATTTCTTGGATAGAACCTCTCTACTTCTAAATCATACTTGCAATGGAATCTCCTTTGCATCTATCAAATGCTGATAAAAAACCAATTTTATATTAGCTTTTGGGGGGTCAAATTAATTCATTTAAAAGTTTTTTTTTAAAAGTATTTAGTCCTTATTATAAGATTTCCAAATAGTATAACAATTAATATATTTAATTTCATTAATATATTTTTATTTTATTTCTTATGAATGTTGGTTTTTCACCGAACATGAACTTCTTTGTTTAATGCATTGAGAAAAAATAGTAAACTAATTCAAAAAAAATCTGAAAAATATCTATGCCCTAGGTATTGATGTTTTCTTTCTAACAAAAAAAAATAAAATTGAATTTTGATATATATAGAACAAGTTGTGTGTTCAAACGTACACCTATATCTAAATTATAATTAGGCGAACTTCACAACTTAATAAAATAAAAAATATTCAACATATCACTATCAAACTAGTTGCATGCCCTGGCTATTGATGTTACAAACCAAAATTCAAAAGAATTGAGTTTTTATCATTTATAGAAATAAAAATTATGCGTTTCGAGATACACATCACTCTTAAAAAAATTTTGTTTGCTGCAAAAAACTACTTTTTGAGGGAGATGGAAAAATCAATAAAATTTTATTCAAACAAATTTGAAAAAAATATATTTAGAATCTACAAACAAGATGTTATCATCTTCAAATTCTTAATGGTTTAAAAGTTATAGGTGTCGGAAAGTGAAGGTTTTTTTCAAAATATTCATACAAGTGTCAAAGTTGGTCAAAAAGTGGGAACTAGTATTGTGAGTTCACCCTAGGTTCTGTTAGGAACCGATCCTGTTAGGGATCACCTGGTTAAGGGATGGCTAGAATACCCAATTAAGGGTTAAACCTTGTTAGAGGATTTCAAGAACTCAATGGTTTTGAGTCACCTTGTTAAAGAATTTACAACAAGCTGGTTAAAGCTACCCTGTTAAGGGCTTCCTCAACTGTTGAGGTGGTTAGAGATCAACAGGTATTACAATGATCTTGTAATAGCACTCAATGCCAATACAAATCCGCTTAAGCTCCTCTTCACCTTCTGCACTTACACTCTCCAGGTATCACTTCTCTCCTTTGGTCTGGCAAGAATCACGCATCCCTTTTCTTGGATACACACACACACAACTTTTGCCAACAACCTCAGAAAGAGACACAGCATCGACCTTATAAGGAAAACAGATAGGTAGGTAGCATAAACCCTAAACCCTAAACCTGTTAGATTAAGGAATTCAAACGGTTCAATCCTGACCATTGAACACACTACATTAAATGCAACAGTCTTGATCCAATCTCAAGACATTCTCCATCGTTCGTTTTCCACCGATTTCATGGTGGCTGATAACCCATCACATGTTATCACCATTTACAAACTTTGCACATTCCCAAGGTAGATAGGAACAATCTCCTTCATGCAAGATCCTTCACGCGCACAAGGCTGACGTTGCAACATGATATGTTCTTTGTTACTATGCTAACTCATCACACAAAGTCATTGGTTGAGTCACAAAGGCTTGAAGTACTTCAATCGAAAACCCTAAAGTTGAGACTACCAATCGGTAGTCATACAACGCTTCCATGTGTCGGTTCCCATAACCATATGCTGGTTCACCTTGAACAAACACATCGCTTCACTTTGGGACAAATGTTGGTTCACAGTGTTATACCGGTTCTCACATCTTCAGCATATTGACATCAATGACAACATACAATGTCATTATGTCCTCATACCGGTTCACATAATGCCAACAATCTCCCCCTTTGGCATTTATAACAATATACAAAGATATTTCTCCACTTCACATCTTCTCCCCCAATTTCTGCAGATATCTTCTCTGCTTCACATCTTCTCCCCCTTTGACAACAATGCCAAAGTGGAGGCACAAGCTTCCCTGATCCATTATGCTACTCTCCTTAAGGAGTAGCATCCTTCAACACATCAATCCTGAAGAAAAATTTGACTATGCAATACCTGACTGATGTGGAGCATATACCTTTAGTTTACCTCCTGAAGGGGCAATACCCCTAATTCACCTCTTAAGTACATAAATGTAGCCTTTGGGAGAGGCTTGGTGAATATGTCTGCTAACTGCTCCTTACTGGAAACATGTTCCAGTGCAATCTCTTTGTTCTGAACCTTTTCCTTCAAGAAATCATACTTAAGCTCAAAGTGCTTGGTTCTAGAGTGTAAAACCAAATTCTTGGAGATGTTAATTGCACTAGTATTGTCACAAAATATACTTACCGGTTCAGATATAGGAACTTTGAAGCCTTTTAATACATGCTTCATCCAAATTGTCTGAGTGTAGTTCATGAAAGTTACAACATACTCTGCTTCCACTGTAGACTGAGAGATACAACTCTGCTTCTTACTCATCCATGAGACTAGTCTACCACCGAGAAAGAATGCACCACCGGTTGTTCTTTTCCGGTCATCTATATTGCCTGCCCAATCAGCATCTGTGTATACTTTCAAGTTGAAATCTTTGCTATATGGATACCACAATCCATAGTCAACAGTTCTCTTCAGATACCTAAGAATCTACTTGACTGCAACCAAGTGGGATTCTCTTGGGCTTTTCTGGAATCTTGCAGTAATGCCAACTGCAGGTGCAATATCTGGTCTGCTATGCACTACATAATGCAATTTACCAATCATTGATCGATATTCCTTCTCATCAACCAATGTTGAGTCATCTTCTTTGGATAGTTTACATCCGGTCACCATCTCCCCTATGAGTGACATCTCAAACTCTTTCTTCATCTCATCTGCAAACTCATGACTCATCTTGTCATCTCCACCAAAGATAATGTCATCAACAAATACCTCATAGATCAAGATCTGGTCTCCTTCAGACTTCAAGTAGATATTGCTATCTTCACTTGTTCTCTCAAATCCAATCTTCACAAGATGGGAATGCAGACATTCATACCATGCTCTAGGTGTCCGGTTTAGACCATATAAGGCTTTATGTAGCCTACATACCATGTCACTATCTTCAGATAGGGAAAACCCATATGGTTCCTCTATATACACCTCCTCTTCAAGTACACCATTTAGGAATGTAGATTTTACATCCATTTGATATACTTTGAAACCTTTAAAAGCTGCATATGCAAGAAGCATACGAACTCCTTCCAATCTAGCTACAGGAGCAAAGGTTTCTCCATAGTCTTCTCCTTCTTCTTGAGCATATCCTTTGCACACCAATCTAGCTTTGTTCCTAATCATTGTGCCATCCTCATTCAGCTTATTTTTGAAAACCCATTTGGTACCAATGGCATTTTTATGCTCCAGTTTGGGTACCAAAGACCATGTACCATTTTTCTCTATCTGGTCAAGTTCCTCTTCCATTGCCTTGATCCAGTCTTCATCTTTATGTGCCTCTTTGAATGATTTAGGCTCAAATTCAAAGATCATACATGATTTTTCTTTGACCTTTCTTCTTGTAAGGATTCCTGCATCCTTATCTCCTATGATCTTCTTAGGATCATAATTCAGCTTGACATACCGAGGAATGGTCTTGATGGATTCCTCTTGCTTTTTTTTCATCCTCATTTCCATCAGTATCAGCATCTACATCTACTGGTGTAGGAACATTGTTACTAGTACTTGGTTGGCTGACAACCGGTTCCCAGAAGGTTATAACCGGTTCATAAACTGCTTTCTCACTATCGGTTTCCTCAATTTTCTCAGAGGTTTCATCAACTCTTACATTGATGCTTTCCATAATTCTTTGAGTCCTATTGTTGAAACACTTGAGAGCTTTGCTCTTGGTGGACTATCCTAGGAATATTCCCCCATCACATTTCACATCAAATTTGCTCTGGTGTTCACTCCTCTTGATGTAACATTTGCTACCAAACACTCTAAAGTAGCTAACCATAGGTGTCTTACCGGTCCAATAGTCATAAGGAGTTTTATCCTTACCTTTCTTGATGAATACCTGGTTCATTGTATAAACTGCAGTGCTCATTGCTTCTCTCCAAAAGGTGTGAGCTACCTTTCCTTGAATTAGCATGGTTCTAGCTACTTCAACCACAGTCCAATTAATCCTCTCTGCTAGACCATTCTATTGTGGAGTCTAGGGGGCAGATAGTTGCCTCTTGATGCCATGTTCTTCACAGTACTTGTTGAATTCACCAGAAGTGAATTCCCCTCCTTGATCAGTTCTCAGGCACTTGATCCTTTTACCGCTTTCCTTCTCCACTAATGCTTTGAAAGCTTTGAACTTTACAAAAGCTTCAGACTTATCTTTCAAGAATGTGACCCACATCATTCTTGAGTAGTCATCAGTGAGAATCATGAAGTACCTATCACCTTGCACACTCCTAGTTTTCATAAGACTACACAAATCAATATGCAGAAGATCAAGCAAATTGTCAGCAGTGAAAGATTTACCTTTAAAGGTTGAGGAAGATATTTTCCCCAATTGACACTCTCTGCACAAGGTGTTATCCAGTTTGCTTAGCACCGACAACCCTCTAACTGCCTTGATCTTACTAGCCTTCACAATGTTATCAAAGTTTACATGGCAGAGTCTCCTATGCCATATCCAGTTATCATCAAATTTAGCCATAAGACATGTACTTATATTTGCATTTAGCTAAAATAGGTTACCTTTGGTCTGCATGTCGGTGGCCACCAATTCACCATTCTTTCCTTTGATTCTGCACACTCCATTCTTGAATTCCAGAGTGAGACCACTGTCATTCAGCTGGGCAACACTCAAAAGGTTGTGTCTGAGGCCATCAACCCAATACACATTGTTAGCACTACTCTTTCCATTCAGAGAGATGGACCCTCTACCTTTGACCATGTATGGTGCATCATTACCAAACTGAACTACACCACCATCATACTCTTCCAAGGATAGAAACTTGCTTTGGTCACCAGTCATATGGTGAGAACAACCACTGTCAATGATCCACTCATTGGAATTATCAAATCGGGAGACAAGAGCCTTCTTGTCTGACACATCTTCCTTGACAACAACAAACACAATATTTTCATTTTCTTCATCCTCTAATTCCTCATCTGTGACACTTTCATCAATTGCCACAAAACAGTTTCTCCAGTTTCCTCCTTTGAATTTCTTGAACCTTTCCAGTTTGTCCTTGTTGTCGACATTAGGAAAGTTTATAGCAATATGTCCTATCTGATTACAAGAAAATCATTTCAAAGGAAGTTTACCTCTGTATTTTCTGGTTCCTTTAGGAAGTTTCCTGGCAGGGAGAGTTTCAAATGCCATTAGAATCTCCTCATCATCCATTTCTCTGCTTTGTCTTGGTTCACCACTAGTGCTAGCTTCTTTTCCTTTTCTGGATGGTACAACAGAAGCTTTAAAAGTTGATTCAATTTTTTGAACACTGCCATCAAAACTGTTTAGCTCATAGGCTGTCAACTTTGCAATGATGGAGTCTAGGGATACCTTAGTCTTGTCTATTGATCTCAGCTCCTGAATAGCAGCAACCCTTATTGCATAGACCGGCAATAGGGATCTCAGGACTTTGCTTACCACAGTGGAATCTTTCATTTTACCACCTGCACTCTTGATATCTCCAACAACGGTTTTGATTCTTATTCCATACTGTTGAATGGTCTCACCTTCAACCATCTGAATATCTTCAAATTTCCCTCTAAGGCTTTCTTCCTTAGCTTGTTTTACAAGCTCATTACCGCCATAGATATTTTCAAGAGTATCCCATTCCTCTTTGGGATTTACCTTATCTTGGACATCAATAAACTCAATGTCAGATAAACTACTAATTAGGGCTTCCATGACTTGCCCATTCTCCTGCATCTCTCTCTTTTGGTCATCAGTGAGAGTACCGGTAGGGGCAACATAGGAATTCTCAACATAGCTCCAATGTTGAGCACCCATACTTCTGATGTATATCTTCATTCTATCTTTCCATATACTGAAATTTTCTCTGTTAAACTTTAGACCTTCCCTCTTCATCATTAGACTAGGATCTTTACCTCAAGCGGTTAAGCTTATAACACAGAGGACTTGGAGGACGCTCTGCTACCAATTGATAACTCAATGATGAACAGATAGTACCAAACCGATACTGAGAGGGGGGGTGAATCAATATAGACAAAAACACACTCTTAAACCAGTTTGTCAGCAGACACTGTGCATTGACAGACAACAGTAATACCGGTTCTTAAACAAAGTACAATCGGCAAAACCCAGAATAACTGAGACAAGCATAAACCGGTTGATACCTATGTTCTCATATACTCTAACACTTCATTTCCATTTCACCATAATACATGAACAAGTAATCTACCATCAAAGATATACATATGAGCAACTAGATCAACATGATTCACCGCTTGACAGAAAACAACAAAGCATCACATGAAGAAGACATCACACATGACACACATATTTTTCACGTGGAAACCCAACTGGGAAAAACCACGGTGGGGATGAATACCCACAAGCTTGTTTTTGAACTCTTTATAAGTTCGCTCTGTTAGGAGCCTTGTCCGGTTAAAGACTGATACAATATGTTCTGTTAGGAACTGATCTTGTTAGGGATCACCCGATTAAGGGTTAAACCCTGTTAAAGGTTACCTTGTTAGAGGATTTCAAGAACTCAATGGTTTTGAGTCACCCTGTTAAAGGATTTACAGCAAGCTGGTTAAAGCTACCCTGTTAAGGGATTTCTCAACTATTGAGGTGGTTAGAGATCAACAAGTATTACAATGATCTAGTAACAACACTCAATGTCAATGCAGATCCGCTTAAACTCCTCTTCACCTTCTGCACTTACACTCTACAGGTATCACTTCTCTCCTTTGGTCTGGCAAGAATCACGTATCCCTTCTCTTGGATACACACACACAATTTTTTCCAACAACCTCAGAAAGAGACACAACATTGACCTTATAGGAAAACAGATAGGTCAGTAGCATAAACCCTAAACCCTAAACCTGTTAGGTTAAGGAATTCAAATGGTTCAATCCTGACCGTTGAACACACTGCATTAAATGCAACAACCTTGATCCAATCTCAAGACATTCTCCATTGTTCGTTTTCCACCGATTTCATGGTGGCTGATAACCTATCACACATTATCACCGTTTATAGACTTCGCACATTCCTGAGGTAGATAGGAACAATCTCCTTTATGCAAGATCCTTCACGCGCACAAGGCTGACGTGGCAACATGATCTGTTCTTCGTTACAATGCTAACTCATCACACAAAGTCATCAGTTGAGTCACACAGGCTTGAAGCACTTCAATTGGAAACCCTGAAGTTGAGACTACCAACTAGTAGTCATACAATGCTTCCATGTGCCGATTCCCATAGCTATATGCTGGTTTACCTTGAACAAACACATCGCTTCACTTTGGCACAAATACCGGTTCACAGTGTTATATCGGTTCTCACATCTTCAGCATATTGACATCAATGACAACATACAATGCCATTATGTCCTCATACCAGTTCACATAATGCCAACAAGATCTTTATGAGCGATTCCATATCCAACATCACTTTTCGACACCTTATTATCCATGAGGGAATGGCCAAGCAGAGACCTCAAATAAAACAATATTGAAAATCCTCAAAAAGACAGTGAATGATGTTGGTAAAGACTAGCATGTCCAGCTTAATCCTGCATTTTGGGCCTACAAAATGAGTATCCGCACACCTACAGGAGCTACGCCATACTCATTAGTGTATGGATCATAAGCTATCCTACCTATTAAGGTAGAGATTCCATCACTATGGGTATCATTAAAAGGACTCATTCCAGATGAAGAATATCGAGTCAATAGGTTGCAAGAGCTTGAGTTGCTAGATGAATGTCACCAATGTGCCTTCGATCATCTCAAGGCATATCAACAACAACTATGTAGAAGCTACAATCACAAATTCATTTCAAGGGCATTCAAAGTTGGTGACCTAGTTCTAAAGGAAAATCCCCAGAATCAACAAAATCGAGAAAAGAAAGGGAAATTTGAACCTAATTGGTTGGGACCCTTTGTTATCATATCAACTTAGGGATCCAGAGCATATCAGTTATCAACTTTAGAAGGGGACGTACTTGACAAGCCAACCAACAACATCCATCTGAAGAAATTCTACACTTGAGTCGTCCAATGCACGGATCAAGCAAAAAAAGCAAAATAAATAAAAAAATAAAAAAATATGTGTGAAAAATCGTCACTAAGGTGAAAACCTGGTAAATAGGCACCTTGTGACACAAAAAAATAAAAAAATACAATAAAAAATAAAAAAATTGAAAACAATCAAAAAGTGCAATGAAAACAAGTGGTGAAAACTTGACAACAAGCGCTATTTGTGAGAGAGCATCTCCTCCATCTATCAATACTTGTATCATATCTTTGGCTCCATCTGATCTAAGCCAATAGCCATCATGTAACACATACACGCAACATTATCCTGGACATACTTAGCATAGTCACTGTCCTTGATTATCTGAATCAGTTATCTAACTCATATCCCACCATGGCTTGGTGATCAGTGTAAATATCCATATCAAAGTAGTATCAACAGCAAGGGGCAAAATCTTGACCTCGTTGGGGGAATTTCGCCTTGAAGATTTTTGACATCAGACCAAACACATAGCAGGACAACAAAGATCAGTACAACCAACAATGACAACAATGATGCAAGGAGGCTAGACATCAAGGAATTGAACTAATTTGAACTGAGCAAGAGATCTATTTGCAAGATGTTTTACTTGACAAGAATACATTTCAAATAGCATGCATGCTTACTTAGGGTTGTTAATTTTTGCTTATCATATCTCCTAAGTAACTCAAGGATGTCTCAACAACTAGAGAAGGAAGGAAGGAATGTGATGTTTTCTTTGTCTGTTGTTTGGGAGTGAAGCTTTCTACTATACCAATTTGTCTTACGACGTGATCGAGCAACATATCATTGAAGACATTTCGGATTTGTATGGGACAAAGGTTAACTCTTGTTTGTTTACGCAAGCAACACTTAGATCATCTTGGTTCAATTATACCTTGACACTTGTGTCATCTTGCAATATCAAAATCCATGTAAGTTATACTCAGGTCATTATGGTTAATTATACCATGATGCTTGTATCAACTTTCAACAAATCAAGGCCCGATGATGAAAACAATGGAAGCATTGGCACTTTGATCAACACAGATGGAAACATTTGGGAACGAGAATGCATTAGTATCATTTCATTATCATTATCATCTTCATCTTGCATTAGGTTGCATATCATTATCAGTATCATTACCATATCATATTAATCTTGCATTAGGTTGCATATCATTTTAATCTTACATTAGATGCATATCATTATGATTATCATCGTCATATTATTTTAAAATCTTACATCTCATATCGTACATCATTTTCAAGATACATCTTACATCATACATCTCATTGTCAAGATACATCTCATATCATACATCTCATTTTCAAAATACATCTCATATCATTATCATTTTACAAGATACATGTCATGTTTCAAATCATTATTGCATTTTACATCACTATCATAGTGCATTTCATATCAAGAACATTTGGCATTCTAGATTGCATTATCCAAAGCACATAAAAGAACAAAAACATGTTACAAACATTTAAGCATCTGCAATCATCAAATCCAACCATCATCGGCATATCACCTTACAAACATATAGTATTCATTAGAAATACATTGCAATCATCATAGAAGCATGTAAAATAAAAAACACACATCACACCATCTACATCATCATCCAAGCAAAAGTCATATAGATCAAAGGCATGTCATATAGCTCATCGAAATCAAAGTAGTTGCATCCATAATATGTATAAGCATATTTACTGTCATATCATCATGCGTATGTGTGACCGCATGTTGATCCAAAGGAAAAGAAATGATACAAGTCAAAGCCAATCATCAGTGAAAAAATAAAATGTCCAAAGTCCCTGGATATCATATCAATAACAATGTCCATCAAATCAAGCAACATCAGTATCAAGGAAATAAATGAGATCATCAGAGCATCATTTCAGAACATCAATGAGCATCATATCAATGAGAGCATGAACGTATCATATCAATAGGATCAAAATACAACAATGTACCATATCGAGAGAGAGAGAGAGAGAGAATCAAAATACAATGATGTGTGTGTATATCAATAAAAACATCAAGGTACAAAACCAACATCTGTGATCACAATCAAGGGGCGAGATCAAAGTGACCACCTCCAGAACTTGTCGGCTGAGAGATTGAGCTACCTACACCTGTGTTGTTGTGAGGGGCATCCCTCCTAGGCCCCATGACCCCCTCACTACCTCCATGTTTGCGAGATCCACCCATCTATGAACTGGCTGCATAGCCAAGAGCCCATTGAGCTGCCGACACTGCCGCAAAGTACAAATCTCTATAATAGGTGGCTTGCTTGAACTGATAAATAAATCTCCGGATAGTCTCACCAGCCACTCCCTGTGTGGTGACCTATCTTAGGTTCTGCACTAGCTCCTCTATTCGGCCTTGACGGTCCCTCTCAGTATCCTGCTCAACTGTGAGCTGAGTAATCTGTGCCTGTGCTGCTTGCAAACCCTGTCGAGCACTATCCCTCTCAGCCATGGCACTATCCCTCTCGACTCTGGCCGAGTCCCACTCTAAAGACACCATGATCACCTGTCTCTGCTACTGTGTCACCTGTGTGAGCTGACCCTGTATCCTTGGAAGCATGGCTTGTAAACCTGCCAGTTGTGCCTGCTGTTGATACGAAGGCACTCTAATTTGTACCATCTATAGCTGTGATGGTTGCGTATCCTTACCATCAATGTATCAAGGGGCAGGAGAGGGTATCAATCCTCCTTAATCAAGCAAGTGGCTGCACATCCTCCTCCTCCTCCTCATCCACCGCCATCGCTCCCAATCCAATGAACCCTGCTCCTCCACCAACCTCCTCAGATTTGGTCTCCTCATCGGAAGAATCATTAGTCTCCCCCTCAGATCCATCATCACCTGACCTCTCCCCAGCCTCCACCACAACAACATCCTTGACCTGCATTGGCCCTCCTCGTCCCAACCACTGCCTCCACCCACCTCCTCTCCCCCTCACACCCTGCCCACCACCCCTCCTATGTCCTCCCTCGTCTCCTCCTCCACCCTCGCCACCACCCACTCCCTGGTCATGACCAATCACACCACCTCTACCTCCTCTCCCACCCCTCCTGCCTCTCCCTAGTCCTCACCCACCACCTCGGCGACCTCCACCTCAGCCCTGATCATCATCGTCATCATCGACCTCCTCAAGTGCAAGAATAGGCTCTCCTGGCCTTGTAAGTCGTGGGAGCATGTGTGTCATAAAATAATAAGCATACTGATCTATCATGCCCATATCAACTACGTCCACCTACATGTTCCATATGCAAAAGGGCAAGGAGTAGAACTCGGCACGGGCTATGGCAAAATCTAGTGTCAACCCCCAATTTGTCCTCTCCTTGTGTACCCTAGTGTATACAATCATCCTCTGCAGCATAGGTTGCACATGACCAAATTGTCGATATACCCAAGGAAGAATGAACCGCTCTACAACATAGGGGGTCCTACCCAACAAAAACCTGCTCAAAAACAAATATGGCACCTCAAATCCATCCTCGGGCCAAGGCTCACATAATCGATACGGCCTCCACACCATTGTATCCATATCATCTAAGGCCCATCTCTAATACTCCAACTTCCTAAGCATCAACTGGGAAGCGACCTAACTATACATCATCACATAAGGTGCCCCTGCTGGTCTGAATCTCTACCCAATCAGATGGGTCATTGTTATATGCTCCCATGCCCAAATTTGTAGTAGGGTGCATCTGGAAGCTAAACTGATCGCATCATCATAGACCACCTGATGGAGCTCATGATATAGGTGAGAAATCAGACATATACCCCAAGCATATTGTGTGCGCAACTGTACCATCTGTCGTAGAACTCAACCCCATCCAACCGACAACCCATGAGACCTCCTGTCAGGAATTAGGAAGCTATCGATCAAGTCTGCCAATACTGAAGGGAGTGGGGCATATCTATCTACCATGTTCTGCCAAGCCACTAAGTAACCAGCAATATGTGGATCACCGAACACCTCCCGTAGAGCATCTGACCCACCAACCTCCTCCACATCATACACGACTAGCTCTCCTGTAATCAGAATCCGAAGTATTTGATAGACATCCTTGGGTGTCATTGTAATCTCACCCATCGATAAATGAAAAGTATTATGCTCGTTGTGCCATCTCTTGGCCAACACGGTGAGTAGTGCCCTATTCTTCTGATAAGGCGACATGTGCAACAAGTGAATGAGATCGCAAGCCTCTATAACTGCCAATCATCGATAGTCAATCAATCTCTCATCACAAAAGTCTTCGAGTATTTCTCCCGAAGCATGAAAACCCCTCGATGGACCTATATCAAGCCATGGGTGTCATACTATCAGTTTTATCTATCCTAAGCAATCAAGCAATCAACAATCCTACAACAGAGGCATCTATCAAGTGACGATAGTCACAACATCACACAAGGACTATCCTATCAACCAATCAAGTATTATATCGAAAACCAATCAATAAGACTCATAACGCAAACAAGTCTCATATCGAAACCCAACATCATATCGAAACCCAGCATCATATGGCAAACAAACCCACATAGAAATCAAGTTTCATATCAATCAAACAAGTATCATATCGAAGATCATTTAATCAATCAAGAAACATATTGAAATCAAACAGCATAACACAATCAACACTCATATCGAAGATCAATTAATCTGTCAAGACCTATATCAAAGACCAAGTATCATATTGCAAAACAAGCACCATATCGAACACAAGAACCATATCGCAATCAGGACCCATATCGACAAGAACCATATCGCAAGCAGGACCCATATCGATAAGAACCATATCGAAATCAAGACCCATATCGACAAGCGACCTATATCAAATCAGGACCCATATAAAAAATTGACTCATACCGACCAAGATCCATATCGACTTTGACCCATATTGAAATCAAACCCATATCGAATCATGACCAATAACGACATTGACCCATATCGAAAACCAACCCATATTGAAAATTGACCCATATTGACAAGAGACCCATATCGACCTTGAGACATATCGACTTTGGTCGACTTGATCCATACCAAAATTCAAATCATATCAAACAGACCCATATCAAACTGACTCATACCGACTAGACAACACCAACAATCAATTAAATGAAAAAAATCAACGTAATCGATTCGACTGACATATTGACAGGGTGCAAAACTTCCTAACAAACTCAAAAATCCAAATTGCACGTCTAAACTAATTGAAACATAAAAAATAGCGCACTGTATCAAATGCGCTAAAACATTCATCATATGCACAATTTCATATGCGCGAAAACTTTTATCAAATGTGCTAAGGAAAAATTCATATGCGCTAACAATTTCAACATATGCGCTACAATAATCTTCAGATGCGCTAATATCCTAGTCATATGCACAAAAATCCTACTCATATGTGCTATGACAAAAATCAAATGTGCGAAAAGAAATTTTGAATGCGCTAAAAAATTCGAAAAAAAAAGGCTAAAAAAAAAACCCTAGCGCTAAAAATTTGAAAAATCTTGCAAAATCTAGAAAAATCTAACTCGAAAATTCACAAGAGAGGGTTAGAAGATCAACTCACCAGTGGGCCGTACTCTAGTGGCCTCTGAAATTGCCAAACTCACTCAAATTGATGTAGATAGTAAGGGGGTATCATTTCTCCTCTCCACTCCAGAGCTCCAATTCTCAACTGACAAGTGTGCAAATGAGGTGGAAATGAACCCTTGGAGGCTTATATAGCCCATGCTGACGCAGGCGGTTGTGATGTCTCGGTGGAAGTGTGAGGCATGTACGTGTTATCCCGACATAGTCCTAACCCCATTTTTACATATCATTTTTAATAAAATCTATCGGGCAATAAATTTTAAAAATAAAAAAAATAAAAAATTTAAACATCGCTAAAAATTTAAAAATCGTCGTGCTTCGCATTGCTCTCTTGAAAACCACAATTTTTCTCAATTTATCGCTTGAAGGGGCATATCCTCATTATCATATCAAATCTCCATATTAGTCTCATATCAGCATATCATATCGAAATCAATTTTTCATATCCAGGGAATCATATCGACAATTTTGGTGACACCATCATATCGAAAAATTTTAACGACAAATTGAACGTTTTTCTTTGAATCAACATGTGGTCACACATTGACTCAAAGAGGGGCAAAATGTAAACACCTAAAAGTTGCACAATGAATTAAGTGAATTTTATTCATTTAATTATCCCTAATTCTTCCAATTAATTAAATTAAGATTTAATTAATATCCCTATTCTTCTAATTGACCTTTTAATCAAATTAAAGATTTCATTAAATCTCCTTCTTTTATCTAAGCGATTTAATTAAATTCACATTTAATTAAAAATCTCCATTTATCTCCTTTCCCATTTGAATAAAATCCCCCTTTGCAAATAAATAAATCATTATTTATTTGTGAATGGTTCCCCCACTTGCAAAATCCTACTAATGCAAATTGCATCCCTTTTGACTAAATTAAATCATTTTTATTTAATTAAAATTCATATTTTCCTCACCCACTTGCAAAATCCTACATCTCCCACTTGCCTCCATAATCATCCTTCTAGAAGCCTCCTAATCCCATCCTAATCATGTATAATCTTTTAATCGTGTCATTTCCCTAAATTTGGGGGATTCACTTCTCCACATTTGGAAGAAAGTCTTCAAAATGCATTTAAGACTATCTATTTCAACAAGTTAACTTGTTGAGTCTTCCAAACATGTAAGGCTTTTATATAAACCACTAGTGGTTTTCCTCTTTGGGCAAATTAGCCTCCAAAATCTTCATAAGGCATTTAATGCCTCTTACAAGCCCACACCCCTTAGCCATGATGGTTGTGCCTTTAACCATTTTCCCATGTTGCACAAGAGTTTACCTCTTGGGTAATAGCTTGCCTCCTTGGTTAATGACATTATCCAATGATGTCACTCCTAGAGGTTATCCATAATTGTTTGCTTAGCATCTAATGCTTGTTTAGCATCCTCTCAAGCCCTCTCAAGGTGACATTTTTCAACTTGGGATTGGATTGAATCTCTCTCATGGATTGATAACTTTCAATCCTAGCCCTTGTTGAGATTACTCAATCACAACCATCCATTTCTCTATTTTGCCTATAAATAGAACTCATTTCTTCAATTCAAAGATCTAACAATCTTGTGCATCAAAATTATAGGCTTTTGCAAGTTATCAAAGGAACTCACAAGTCATCTTCAAGCATCCAAGCATTAGCATCAAGCATCCATCTCATAGCATTTAGATTCATTATTAGCTCATCTTTTAACTTAATTCCACATTTTTTTTCTAGCATTGCATACTCACATAGCTTAATTAACTCATCTAGCATCATCTTAACTTTCAATTTGGAACTCATCTAGCATCTTAATCATCTAGTTTTGCATTTCATCTTCATCATCTCATCTTAGCATTTCACTAGGATCTTAGTTGCATCCATTTTGATCCTAGAATCATTCTCATAAATCTCGTTCTCTAGGTTGTCATCCAAGAGATCAAGTGCTCTTCCAAGTGAGGGCCACCTTGAATCTTAAGGATCTTTAGAGATAGAGGAACATGAGACGTGCTTAAATTTTAGTTTTTCAAGCTAACTTCTTGGTTTTGAATTTTGATTTCTAACCTCTAACATAATGTTTCATTAGTATGTTTGAGATGTTTTCCCCTCTTGCAAGTTGATACCACATTTCCGGCATACATTTCTAATATTAAAGGTTGGGCAAAAAAAAAATAACAAATACACATATCCATCATAATAATTATCATGATAGAACAAGGACTAGTGAATCAAGGCTTTGTGCCACAATAGGAACCAATTGAACAAGGATTTCTCAGACTATTCTATATACAAAACAACATTTATCATGTGTCCGTCACAATAGCCACCATACTAGAATAGGGACTAATAAAAGAATGTGTCTTGCTCCCAACCAAGGAAAATACGTATTATAAAATTTGGACACAAAAACAATGATAGTTATCATGTAACCATCAAAATCATTACCATGCCAAAACAAGAACTAGTAAAAAAAAAAGGCTTAAAATTACTATTGTAGAACATAGAGCAATAAAACAAGGCTCCCTATTCCCAACCAACTCAAGAAGACGACCTAATATACAAAAAAATGATAACAAATATCACATATGCATCGCAGTAATTATCATGATAGAACAAAGACTATTGAATCAAGGCTTTGTGCCATAATAGGAACCAATTAAACAAGGCTTCTTTTCCCCAATCAAAGACAAAGACTTCATATAGAAGTTACACACAAAAAATGATAGTTTGTTTACAAAAAAAATACATACAAAAATTGACAATCCATAACAATAGTTACCATTCTAGAACACGGACTAATAAAATAAGAGACTCAATGTAGAAATTAGACACAAGTAGTAACAGTCCATCACAATGCTTACCATTCTAGAACACAGACCAATAAAACAAGACTCAAGTATAAAAACTACACCAAAAAAATGACAATTCAATACAATAGTTACCATTCTAGAACACAATCCAATAAAACAAAGCTCCCATTATAGAAAACACAAACAAAAAGAAACAACATTTTGTTACAATAGTTTCAATTCTAAATCATAGACTGTTGAGACATGGACCAGCTAGGACTCGAACCTAGGACCTTCCATATGATGTTGGAGTGCTCTACCACTAACCTACTGACCCCTCTTGGACCAGTCCATTGTCGGTCCGGGTGTGGCTTATTTCCAACACCAACACCCCCCCACACCTCTCATGTGCTTGGGGCTCCTAGCCTAGACCTAGCTTTGATACCATGTTGAGACATGGACCAGCTAGGACCCAAACCGAGGACCTTCCATATGCTGCTAGAGTGCTCTACCACTGAGCTACTGGCCCCTCTTGGACCAGTCCATCGTCGATCCAAGTGTGGCTTATTTCCAACACTAACATTGTATCTGTTGATACACGATAGCTTCGGTAAGATAAATGAAGTCTCTCATTCAATCATCTATCTCATCGATAGACTATAATAGACTTCACTTATTATTCCTTTGTTCTATCATCTGATATTACTATTATAATTGCTCTCCTTATATATATGGTGCATTATCGATTTTTCCGATTATAATCATGCAAACTGATGTTAAATTTACGATCATGCTAGGATCGTATTTCACGTTCTGTGTTAATATATAAACATTGCAATCTAACAATAAACAGTAACCTTGATATCCCGATTCTTATAGGGCTTTATTGTTAATGCCATCGATTAGTTATCGGACTTCATTGTTACGCATTGACACTGATTAATATCGGCATTAGATTGGTTGCGTATTGTAAATGAAAAGGCACGATCAAGTGGCATCTTGATCAGCCATGTCTAATAGACATGTCCGATCAAGGTGTCACTTGATCGTCCCTGTTTTTTATATATATTGATCAATGATAAATGGAGAAGACATCGAAATTATTAATGCTCTATCTCCACCTGCAATACACACACTAGAACAATTATATTGTGATAAACATTTACATTGAAATACAACAACATTATATATATACCTTGACCATTGAATTGGAATTTGAAAAACATTTACATAGACCACTAGAACAAGACTCAATATGAAAAATACATAAAAAATTGACAATCCATCACAATAGTTACCATTCTAGAACATAGACTAATAAAACAAGACTCTCAATGTAGAAATTACACTGAAGAAGTAGCATTCCATCACAATAGGTTACCATTCTACAACATAGACCAATAAAATAAGACTCTCCATATAAAAATAACAGTCCATCACAATAGTTACCATTCTAGAACATAGACCAATAAGGCTCTCAATCTAGAAATTACACATATGAAGTAATAGTGCACCACAATAGTTACCATTCTAGAACACAAACCAATAAAACGAGTCCCCATATAAAAATAACAGTCCATCACAATAGTTACCATTCTAGAACATAAACCAATAAGGCTCTCAATGTAAAAATTACACATAAGAAGTAACAATCCATCACAATAGTTAGCATTCTAGAACACAAACCGATAAAACAAGACCCCCAATATAAAAATTACACCAAAAATATGACAATACATCACAAATCCTGATATAGAAAATACACACAAAAGGAAACGACATTTCATCACACTAGTTGCAATTCTAAAACATAGACCACTAGGATAAGACTCAATGTGATAAATACACAAAAAAAATTGACAGTCCATCACAATAGTTACCATTCTAGAACATAGACCAAAAAAACAAGACACTCAATGTAGAAATTACACTCGAGAAGTAACAGTCCATCACAATAGGTTACCATTCTACAACACAGACCAATAAAACAAGTCCCCATATAAAAATAACAGTCCATCACAATAGTTACCATTATAGAACACAGACCAATAAAACAAATGACACGTCTATTCTGCCTCCAAAACGACAGTATCGTGCGTTTTACACCATCGATTTTGCAATAAACGGCTCTGATTGACTAACGCGTCGCTATCACGTTATACGTTAGGTCTGTTTTGGAGCCAGAATAGCTTTGACCTAAAACAAAGATCGCAATATAGAAAATATACACAAAGAAATAACAGTTTATCACAGTAGTTACCATTCTAGTACACAAGCCAATGATCAATAAAGCTCTCAATATAGAAAATATACACCAAAAGAAATGACAGTCATCACACTAGTTATCATTCTAAAATACAGACCAATAAAACAAAACTTCTTCTCAATATATAAAATATACACCGAAAGAAATAAATAACAGTCCATCACAGTACTTACTATTCTAGAACACAGACCAATAAAACAAAACTTCCAATATAAAAATTGCAAAATTACAACTGTAATTACTATTCTTAAAACAGGGCTCCTTGTTCCCAACCAACCCAAGAAGAAGACCTGACATGGAAGAACATAGACACAAAAACAAGGAGAGGCATGGTCCTTGGGGAGTCCTCTCCAAACACAAGGCTCTCCTTTCCTCAAGGGAAGTACCCTGAAACCCTTTTATTTTTTGTGATGGCCACCATGGTTTTGGGGCTTTTCATCCAGCCTTTGCCTGCCAATAATTGGTAAATTATTACTCTATTCCCCTGCGTCAAGTAAAGCGATGGGTTATGCCGGATGCACGCGTGGCGAGGCGCAGGAGAGACGACGTTTGACTTATGGCGCTACGGAGAATGCCACGCCAGAGGCGGGACAGGGAAAAAGACAGTCACGTGGAGAGGAGGAGCTCTGTGTTCGCTGGTGGAGCTTTTTTGGTTGGGGCGAAGGGCAGCACATTCAACGCCCCCAGGGGCCCTCATGGCTGAGCCTGTGCACCGCTGTCCCTTTGCTATCTCTGTCTCCCACATGTGCCTCCAATCTTTGTCTCCCTTCCCTCTGCATAAGCCAACACCTCCACTCCCACTTTGTCGCCCCCGTGTCTTTTACACCAGACAAACCCTAGTATTTTTTTCTACAAACCCTAGTTTTTTAATTTTTGAACCCTAGCACTTTTCTACAAACCCTAAGTACCTACTTTTTCTAAATATCCATGCCTTTCTTCTGTTTCTCGTCCATCCTTGAGCCGCGCATTTCCTTGTCATGTATTTATGCAATTTACTCGCTCGGAATTTGGAAACCCTAGGTAGGTACCTACTTTATAATGGCGGACTTTTTAACCTTTACTGGCTCGGAATTTGGTAACGCAAAAGCGGCGTGCCTTCTAATTTACTAGAAAACTGTCGGTATTTCGTAATGGCGAATTTTAACCTTTTCTGGCTCGGAATTTTGAGAATTTTCTATGGTTAAAAATCAGGTGGTGGAAAGAAAGTCATACACTGTTCTTGTCGGCAAATGAAAAGTCATACGTACAGCTTAGTCGGTAAAGTTGCGCAAAGCTCCAAATTGTGAAAGCTGCAGATTCAATCTAGAGCTTGAAATGCATTCCATAGAGCTCGGGATTCATTCAAGCCGTCCCGTACCATATTTCTGATAGGAAATTTGCAAAACTTTAGGCAATTCTTACAGCTATTTCTCATATGCGGCGATTTCCGTATTCTTGTCAGGTAGTCGCAGGAATTTTTTTTAAATCGATAGCGGAAGATCCGTGTGGACTGGAGTATAATATGAGTTCCACGGTTACTGTCTCCATTATTTATTCGCCGCCATTAGCATCCCAAGGTATAACCTTTTCAACAGTCAAATATTGAACAGTAATCGGAACTAAAATAACCAGGTGAGATTGATATGTAATGATCAATTGAAAAGAGTACAAGTACCTAGGGTTTAACTTTTTGAATTTTGTTGCGTTGATAATGATGTTTTTTTTTCATATTTGATGAATTAGAATTTATATTACTTTAAAAAATATAATATATATTTGAGCAAAATTGTTTGGAAGATCTCACATCCAAACCATTAAAATACAAAATAAAGCTATGGATCATTAAGAATAAGGATTTAGTTGTCATTACATGTTCATTTTCTTCCTTGACAAGTTGAGTGTCATAAATAGACAAGATGTTCAAAACAAGGTGAGGAAATTTGTGAAAATCTAGCTAGCGAGGAATGCATCATAGTTATATGGCTTAAAGGAGGTGAAAGGAGAGTAGGATGGCTAAGACGATCTTTCTCAGAAAATTGATCCATGATTATTCTTAGAGAGGATTAGAAACCAAGTGCCTTAGAATCATGACCTCCTTGGGTAAATTGTGTGACTACACCCATGTTAATATCCACAAGATAGAGAGTGTCCTCTATTAAAGGTCAATATCAATTTGCACCTTGGCAACTATACATGGAGCATTACCCTAGAAGCGATCTAAGAACACACAAAGATGCACCATTTCAAGTGCAACTTTGTTAGCTTGCACCTAAATCTACATAAGAACATTGGAGCAAATTGCAACTTTAGTATAAAGTGAGAAATGAATATCAATAAAATAACTAGTGAAAACAATAGAATTTATATCCTTCTGAATGTTAAAAGAAAAATTCCACCTTGAAAGCATGTCATATTTGAACAAATTTAGTAGGAATCTTAAGCCAAAAACCATATGTGATGAGAAGGCTTAGGTCTAAAAGGCTTAAAAAGGTTATGAATGTGATTCCAAACATTACAAGCTTTGAGACAAAATCGAAAAAGGTGTTGAGTCTCCTATTGTCCACAAAATAAGTAGTGAGAATTGATTACTCCTAAATGAGATAATCTAGCACCAATCGGAAGGCCTTATTAAAAATGAGCCAATATCATTAAGTTTCTTCTAGATTTGATTGTGTAACTCTTTTAGCATCAATTTTTTGGATCACTTCTTGATCCATCATTAGGATGTTTAGAGAATGCCACTATATGCAAGATAGTAAGTTGTCAATCATCAAGATATGCAACTTACTATCTTACATATCTTGGCATTCTCTAAACATCTTAATGATGGATCACAGAGTGTGATCTGAAACGTTGATGCTAAAAAAGTTACACAATCAAAACCAAAAGAAACTTAATGGTATTAGGATGGATTGTAGAAATCTAACAACACTAATATGAGCCAATTTTGGCTCAGAAATAGCCAACCAAATAGTCTAGAACCAACATCAGCCTAAGAGCGAATGAATATTGGAGAAACTATCTATGAGTCGGTTCAGGAAAGTCATGTGAAGATACAAAGAAAGTTAGACACATCCCTTGTAAGATCTATAGTTTTGAAATGGCATGCCTAGGTCCCTTCCACCAAGGTTTGATACAAAAAACTTATATTTTGTGTAGCATTCTTAGGGAATTGAATCAATAATAGTTTGGTAATTATCCAAATCTTGTTAGGTTGTCTATATTTCAATTTTGCCTCAAACTAGAACAGAAAATTCGTAGTACTTTTCAAAAGATTATTAGGTAGAATAGTATCTACCAAGCATGATTCCATGGAGCCTTGGCAAGTGGTTGGCCATGAAAAAGAAAAATTGTATCTACCAACAAATGGATTGTTGTTTAACAAATAATCCCTTATAAAAGTCATTTCCATCTCATAAGAGCTAAGGTTTGATGGCCTCCCATGATTTCCATTTAGTTTAATGACAAAAATGTTGGCATAACTGATGGTGTTGGCACAACTGGTTCATCAGTTAGTATTGTCATTGATGACTAACACTTACCGGTGAATAAGGTCAAGTTCATATAGGCAAGGAGGTGTGGTAAACCCCAATGGTTTACTCATGGTTGCAATCAATGTGGAGGATTCATTGCTTCCCTAATATACATTAAGCAGTGTGTTGGTAGAAGACTAATCAGTTGAAGGATAAACAAAATAGTTGACCGGTCAATCAAGCACCTGATAGGTGTTGAGATCAGCTTCTTATAATTGGCAGTTGAAATGATGATGCGGTCACAGGAAGTGACTCAGATTGCAGTTTAGTAGTCTTATGTATGACTGGAACACTCTGCACAGACAGGTGATCAATCTGATTGATAATCAGTGATCGGTGGCAAAAGATGAAGAGTTACACTGGTGAACTGGTGATACAGGTTGAAGGATGATATCCACCGAGAATATCAAAGCAGTGACCGGTAAGTTGGATGCGATGACCAAAGGTGAGTCAATCAGGTTGAGATATCAAGCAAACAAACTACTAGTGAAGTTTACAGCAGTTAACAACCAATTAAGGCGAGATTTGTGGGGATTTTTCGGTTTGCACTAGAAAGGCAGAACACGACCCAAAAGTTACTAAAATTATGAGTTGCGATGGCAAATAAAGATGAGTTGCTGGCGAGAATGATGGAGAGAGTGCAGAGAAAGTGTGGGAATATTTGAATTTCAAATTTACCATGAACTCATTTAGGAAACAGTAGTTATGTGTTGGCAAAACATGGTATAAAGGTTCTTGGCGAAAACCAAAAAGTTTGATCGTAAAAATTGCTAAGTGCAATTTTGAAGAGAGGAGATCCAGCAAGGTGAGAAGAGCGCAGAACTGCTAAGTGAATAGCAAAGTGGTGAAGAAAGTGTGCAGCGATCAAATAGTGTGAAGAGTAGAGAAATAATGCAGAGCACTAGTACAATGCAGAGCACCAGTAGAGTGCAGAGCAAGTGAAATGCAGAGCACCAGTAGAGTGTAGAGAAAGTGTAATCGGTGGTCAAAACAAAGAGCTTCAATTGGATCTAATTAAGCTAGGAGTAGCTATTACAACAAATCATTCTCTCTATTGTTTTCTAATAACTACAACAGTAAAATCCCTTAACTGGGTGGACTTTAATAGGTCCCTTTGTAAAATCACTTAATCGGGTGACATCTTAATTGATGATCCTAAGTCCTTTAACAAGGCTACCTCTAACAGGGTAAAGGTTCTAACAAACCTTGAAAAAAATCCCTTAACTGGGTGGCACTTGACAGTGTCTTTGTAATCTCCTAACAGGGATGGCTCCTCATTGGGCGTACATTGGAAGAGTGCAGATTTTGTGAGTTTCCACTCACACCATGGTTTTCTCCCTTTTGGGTTTCCACGTGATAGACCTTGTTGTTCATGTGTGGTTGATTTTATGTGTGCATGTTTCTTATTAATGTTGCCTATATTGATAAGTGTTAAGTTTGAGTAGAAACTTTGATTAAGGTTAAATCTGGTAAAACCAGTATATTGCTGATTCACCCCTCCCCTCTCAACATCGGTAGGGACCAACAAAAAATACCATGAATTTGAATGGGTTCCTTCAATATAGGAAAGGTATGGAGACTACAACCCTTCCAAGAGTGACACCCATTAGGCACTCCAAAAGAAATATAGTGTGCAATCATAATCTACTAGGCTTTGCTTCCTTCAAGGCCTCTAATTATCTATTTGGTGCATAATACAAACCCCTGGCATTAGATTGAAATCAAACCAAGGCCTCCAAAATTTTGAGGGAGGTAGCAAAAATCCCAAATCACATTATGGACATTTCAAATAGTATATGGGGACACCCATAGAAAATCCCTTAGAATTTTTTTAACCTTCAGGTAGGAAGATATAAAAGAAACCCAACAAGAAGAGTAATAGACATGCATGACAACTAAAATTTTGGAATACATATAATTTACCTACTAAGGAAAGATTCTTAGTAATATAGAAAGCTAATGTCTTCTCAATTATGATAATAACCACTTGTCATAAGGAAAAAGGGGAGGCTTGGAAAGAAAATCAAATGCCAAGGAACCTACAAACATACCCATGATTAATTCATTTCTAGCCAAGTAGGTTTATATAAAATATAATTTTTATACCATTAAGTTTTTTGCGAATGAATACTCAACCCTAAAGATTTTCCTAAAATATCCTAGCATTACAAGGCCTATCTCATTTTGTTTTCTTCCTCAAAGAGAGTTAGGAAAGTAACCATTGACAAGTTGCATTGTATATTTGGGAAAGGAAATGTTTTTCACTACGTTAAATTATGAATGGCATTAGCCAAGAGATAGCCAAAGTCTTCTACAACAAGCACATAAAGAGTTAGGCTTAAAGGGCATCCTTGGAAAGTAGGTTAGAAAAGCCAAATGAAGGATATTTCTAGCTATTAATGGTAATGCAAGAAGAAGCATTAGCAAAGAGCATTTTGACCAAACACAAAAACTAAGGATCAAATCCTAATGTTGAGGAACAAAAAGAATAAATGGCCACTCAATGTGATCATAATATTTGGCAAAGTCAATCTTGATAAATATGACTTGCTATTGGGAATCTCTAGCTTATTTAATTCCTTCCTAGACCACAATGATATTATCAAGAATATACTTAGACATGTAAGTTAAACAATTTGAGAAAGAAGATGGTGAAGCTATAGAGTAGGCATTTTGGAAATAATTTTATGGTAGACATTGAACACGATGATTATTCTTTAGTTGCAAATCTCTTTGGGGTCCCCAAACTTAGGTATAAAATTTATATTCCCATTTTGTTTATATTTTCTAAGGAATTAGAATGAAAAGCTTTAAGATAAACTCTTTATAAATATTCACCAACCAATTCCAAAGAGCTTTATATAGTTTATAAGGAAAACCATCATAGACAAGGATCTTATTATTTGCCATAGAAAATATAGCTACCCTAAGGTCATCTTTATTTAGAAATATGATGATAGAAGACTTTCTATGATTAAGAAACCTAGCAGGGAACACATTGTCCTAGAGAATTATCTCATTCATGGGTGGTTTCTTGATCTTTAAAAATCAATTTGTAGTTAAAAACAAAAGCCTAAAAAATATTAGGTAGTCGAGTCAAAAGATTATTGCCAGCTCTATTTTTTTATGACTTGAGAATTATGAAAAGTATATAGGGCCTAGAAAAACTCCTTAAAAACTTTGTCACCAATCTTAAGCTAGTGAATCATAGATTTATTTATTTTTTCTTTTAGTAATTTGCAATTAAATATTAGAAACTCTTAGTTATGAGGTAGGAGAAAACATATGAGCCTACAAAGTGGCCATGGCTTGGAAAAGCTTTGTAGTGATTGCCTCACACAAGCGGTGTTAAAATATAGCAATCAAGTGTTCATAAATGTAGAGGAAGTGAGATGTTCATTTGGAGGCATCATTCTACCAATGATCTATCCTATATGATGCAAGGAACATGGATCAATATTTCACACATATTAGATATGGACCAATATGAGTTGATGAGGTAGCAAAAAAATGAACTAAGGAAGATTTGTGTATTCTTACCTTGGGTGAAACACATGACCATTCAATGGAAATCTATGGGAAAGTGATAAAAAGGGACAATGTCCAATAAAAGATCCAATCAAAAATAGGAATGACTAGAAAATGAAAATAAATGTTATGCTAATAATATATCTTGATCAAGCCCCTTGTACACTTTGTTAGAGTTGGCCCTCAAATTGATCCATGTAGGCCATGTTATATGATAATTATGGTAGCTAAGATTAGGATAAAAAATCCCCAATTTACTGTGGATGTGATTTTATGCCTCTCTTTCACCAACTTCCTAGTGCATAGGGATAACCCACATTTATCGCCATCTATTTCAACCATATTGAGATCATTGCATAGAAACCAAGTGGTAGATGGTAAATTAATCAAAGATCTATCACCAAAGGGAAGATCTTTCAATACCATCAATTCAAGCATAGTTAGTAATAACTCCAAATGAATGAAGATTGATACCTAAAATAGGCATCAGGCATTGTTGAGATAAATAACACCTGCATGTCTTGTTTGGTTAGTATATACATCAATAGTATCCTTCAGGTTCTTGAAAAAATCATTTTGACATAAACATAGTTTTTTGAATGAGATGAGAAGAATTTATTTAGCTTAATATATATGGTGTTGCCTATCAACCCTACTATTTTGGACAAAAAATACAAGCACAACAAAGGAAATATAAGAAACTCCACCCAAAAAAGGACACACATATCTCTCTCTTTTGAGATTACAAAGTCACATATATAGGACATGGAAACAAGCGAACATACATGGAAAAACCATATTCCATGTTTGAAGGTGGACTCCATGCAACTAGCTTCAACAAAGAGATAAAAAAGGATATACTCTTTTGTGAAGTTTTTGATAAAATCAAGGTGAACCTCATGCAATACTCAAGCCTTGGTTAGCCATTATTTAAGCATGCCTCAAGGGGAAACTCTCTAAATAATTACCCAATTAAGATAAAAATTTAATACAATGACAAGAACTATCAAACTTTTGTATGGGAATAACCACAACTAAAGAAAATTTAGAATACATAATGAAGGAAAAACTTTTTAGATTGTGTAGACACCTAAAATTAATTAAATCAATATTTAATTAATTTAATCTTGTCAACATAATTAATTGATTTAATTGTGTTATCTTTATTCTTCTCACTGTTAATTAAATTAAATTTAATTAATCCTATCACTATTGTCCAATAATTAATTTATCAAATAAATTAATTATTTCCCTATTCTTCTAAAGTCCCTCCAATAATTATTTCTTCTAAACCCACTCAGTTAATTAATTTTAATTAATTAACCTAATCATGTGATTTCTACAAATCACTTTTTCCTAATCCCCACTCAACCTAATTAATTCTTCTAAAATCTCTCATAATCCCACTTATCATTATTCTCCAATTTTAAATTTCCCCCACTCATGTCACATCAATCTTGAACCTCTCAAAGAAATTCAAATTTCTTTGAATCCCCCTATGCATCCTCACTTTGAAATTCAAATTTCTTTCCCCCCTTTTTCCCAAGGAATTTTATATTCCTTTTTTATTTGTCCAATGCATCGTTGATCCATGTCCACTATCTTGAATCAATCTTATCCCTTCATAAGAAAATCAATCTTGGTCCTCCATTGGCCTCCTCCAATCTATAAATTGGAGCATCTTTCTTTCTCAAAAAAAGGAGTCTTCCATTATTCTAACATCATGTTGCTAATTTCTCCTCTCATAGGAGCTCTATCACATTTTTATCATTTTCTCATAGTCCTCTATCAAATCCTTGTTATCCATATCAATCTATCCTTGATCCAAATCTAAATCCTTAATCCATCTATCTTGTTGAGCATTCGAGAGCAATCCACATCTACAACGAGCAAAGAGAAAATCAAGTGGAGCATCAAAGGGCTGCCTTCACTTCATCAAGCTCAATCTGAGGGAGAAGACAAGTTTGTGAAGGTATACTTGGTTTTTGTGTTTTGAATGCTTTTATGCTTATTGTTTGATCATTTAACCATTTCATCCCCTCACTCACTTTTCCCCTCTCCATTCTGGCACGCCTGGTGGGACCCATGTCCCTAATTTAATGACTTTTTATGAAGTTTTTGGTCGCAGGTATCAGATTAGTGCGAGTGAATGCACTTCGGTGTGAGCGATACAGATTCAGGGCGAGCAATACAAACTTTGGTGCATGCGCACGCGCTTCAGCATGCCCGATTCAAATTCAAATTTTCCTAAACCGCTTTTTTTGCAAGTCTTCTGATCAACGCGATCGCTTCTAGAATAGCATGTCCGCCTGCGACCCATCTCTACTCACTTTTCTATTCAGATTTCTAGTCATCTAGTTTTCTTCCTTTTAATCGGTTATTTAAAAAACACATTAAAAAAATAATTCAAAAAAAATCAAAAAATCTTTTAGTTAATTTGTTTTTTATCTAGTTTTATTTTTATAAAAGCCGCTTTAGCATGAGTGCTTTTAAAACATCCCGCTTACTTTCAAAAAGTTAAATTTTCAAATTTGGTCCTAATTGCTAACCTTTTTCTGTTTATGGCGCGAGCGCACACGCTTCAGCACAACTGATAGCGGAACAATGCGACCACTTGCAGGTATAATCTTTTTCTTGTAGGAATTTTTACATTTTTTGTATTTTTGGTTTTCTGCTTTCAGACCTCACTATAGTGCGTACACATTCGTTTTAGTGCCTGTGTAGGCACTTCAACGCGACTATCTATAGAACAACATGAGCGCAGTTTCTGTAGAATTTTGTCTATTGATCAAATTTTTGAGTTTTGCAGGTCCTATCTGAGCGGTCCAAGACATAATTTTAGACTGCTAATCTGGATTTGTGTAGGACGTTTTGTAGAAGATCAAAATTTTCACTAGATTAGTCTTGTGTGCATTTTTTAAGATAGATAACACTTGGATTTCGGGCTTAAAATTAACCACTTTGATTTTGTGTCTTGTTTTCATTTTTTCTTGCATGTTTTTCTACCCTTAGTGGGCCTGCCCTCTCGATTTCCCTGGCACAGTAGCATAGGCATTGGTGAAAGGGGAATGACCCAAGTGAGTACAGCTAAACCCAAGCATTCCAACTCACTATAATAAATAGGGATTTTGGAATGAAAATCTCGAAGGACAAAGCTATCTGAGAGTTTAATCTCATATCGGGCATTTTGTAGGGCCTTTAGGTCTCAATAACATTTGCATGACTACATCTTGCTTGGTACTTTGTTGGGCTATAGGCCTTAATCACGCTTGCGCGATTGCAAAGGGTAGTCTTTGAATGAAAACCCTTACTAAGAACCCTAGGAATAGAAATTACCCAGTTCACATCTGAAAGGTGGATAATCTTTGTGCAAGGGAGATAGTAACTCCCCCAAGACACTTGCCATATCGTGCCCCCATTAGCATTTGGAGTTGACTAATATGGCATTGAGAATCCATTGCGTGAGACTCAGCAACCGTATTTTGATTAGCTATTGGGTGTGTACCTAAGTCAACAAGCAAATGTTTTCCTCCTCAACCAACTTCCTAGGATAGCGTGTTGTGCTTGGAGTCTCCATTGTCTTCTTACCAAGAGTAGAATTGGTATAAAACACTACCCCTTCAAATTCCATCTTGTCATTATCAAACCCCTATTTCCCTCATCTTCATCCATATCAAATCCCTAATCCATTTTCATCCATCTAAGCAGTCATCAATCCCCAATCAATTCTATCATTAATCCAATCTTGGTTAACCTTCCCCTTACTCTTCATACCATCAATCCATTCTTCCACAATCATTTTCATCCTATTCTCAAGGACTTAGCACATCAACCTAATCAAATTCTCAAAATCCCAATCAATCAATCAATCAACCTCATCCTAAGGTCGACACTTTGTGAAAGTTTTATTTAGACCTCATCTTTAATCAATCAATCAATTGGCTTTTGTGCTTGGGAAAGAGCCTCCCCCAAGTACCTTTGCTTAATCATTCTTCTTTGATCAAAACCCTAATCCTTTTACCCTCTTTTTCTTAGGCTCATAAGGCTACCCTAAGTAGAAGAAGGTTTGATCAATTGCAAAGGTCTAAATTTTACCTAACTTGGTTGTCACCTTGCTTGTGGTCCACATCATCAATTCCCATCTAAGTCCTATTCCAGGGGCTAAGGTGACATCCTAATCTAAATCAATCTTGTCCTAATCCAAGGACCAATCCAATCCAATCCAATTCAATCAAATCAAACCCAATCCAATCCATTCAAATCAAATCAAGCCCAATCTAATAAAATCAAGCCCAATCAAATCAAATCCAATCAAATCAAATCAAATCAAATCAAATCCAATCCAATCAATCCTCAATCCAATCCGAATTTGCTAAGTCCCAGTCCTCATCTTCATCCAACATCACCACCTTTCTCACATGGCTACCTAAAGTTCATAACCAAACTTCAAGGCTTGGTATGAGCAGATGCTCATGGAAGTTCACGAACCACCTCAACCTGCCTACCAAGTCAATCCCATAACCTCCCATCCATCTATCATATCCCCATCTATTTCATCTCAACACACTATATCCAATCCCAATCTATATCATATCTCTTATCCTTCCTCTACCTTTGACAAGGGAAATCCATCTTATTCCCCATCTATATCTCCATACTATCCCTCATCCGCATACCCCTCTAATTCAATATGTATACCTCCATCTACCCTCCCATCCACATCCCAATCTCATCTTTTTACAACACCTTCATTACCTCTACTCCCCATTGAAATCCTTTACTCCATAGTCCTCCAAGCCTTAATCCTAATCCCCTAATCCATAACCCTAGTCCCCATGATCCTAATCCACATAATCCTAATCCTTCTAAATCCACATCATCCCCATCCTCCAAGTCCTTAATGTGTAATCTTATCCAAGACATGCTAGCAAAGGAGACAAAATACCCACCTCGAAACAAAGTTGCCAAATCTCCCCAAGTCCTCCACCCACCTTCATCACCTCCAATCCCTGAGTTTCATGATAACACCATCCCTCCATCTACCCAAGTCAAAGCTTCCATATCCTCCTCCATCATACAATCCCCACAACCCCAAACATGCCAAGAGATTTTTCCAACACATGTTAGCATAGATTGCTCTTCACCTCAAGATCAAAGCATCTATCCATCCCATGATACCTATCCATCTCAAAATCCATGTCTACTCTTCACTCCATCTGATGATCTCATCCCCCCCACTTCCTCTCATGATCATATGATCCCTCCATCCAATCCTCTCCCTCCATTGCATGGTCCCCTTCCATCTCAAGATCCAATAGTCCCTCCCACTCCACCACATGTTTCCAACCAAAGTCAAGATCAAAATGTTCCTCTATCTCCATGCCATGATCCCAATCCATCTAAACATCATAATCCTCCTTCCACATCCCATTTGACTCAAAATGGACTCGCATATTCTTTCTAAAATAATAAGTATCCTATTGGGAAAAGAAACACTCAAGATGTTGGTACATCTCCTATTCCTCCTAAATCCAAAATCCCTTCATATATATCAAAATCCCACCATCCCCCATCGTCCACATCTATCTTAGGACCCTATGTTCCAAAGCTAAATCCTCCATTCCTTCCATCCATTTTGGGTCCTTACATCTCTCCATCCACTATCCCTAAGTGAGATCAACAACAACATACATCCTTGAATTCCTTCCAACATTCTCCCTCCACCATCCCATCCATAAAATCCATCAACCCTTCATCCTCATGCACCCATCGCATTGCTATTGGAAGCAATTTGGATGCCCAATCTAAAAAGCATAAAGCTCAAAATCCACAAAAATCAAAGGATCAACATGTCCCCTCAAAATGACAATGCTCAAAAGAAAAATATGATCTGAAAGAAAGGACAATCCAAAAGGCTGCAAAGGCTCCAAAAGAAAAAATAAAAAACTATGTGGATTCCTAAGATACTTCTAGAAGTAGAACAATCAAAATTGGCATGCAAACTTGCTAATCCAAAAGCTCCATCCATTCATAAGTCCTCCAATCCTCTATCTAACACTCCTCCATCTTAAAAATTCATTTTGGGTCATTATGTCCCAAAATCCTCCATCCCAACTCCATCATCCCCTTCTTCTATTTTGGGTCTTCATGACCCAAAATCCACACTTTATCCTACATCTAATTCAAAACCCTCTCCTCCACTACTCCACCACCCTTCAAGGTGTGTGTCAATGTTGATCTTCCATAAATTTTTTAAATCCTCATCCATTATCCACCATCCATTTTTCACAATCCCATTCTGTTAGTCCAATCCTTTGCAAATCCTTATCTTCCATCCCCTATCCATTTCATCTCCCCAATTATTTTTACCAACATCTATGAGCATACCTCCAGTTCAAATAAATACTAAGGGATACCATCCATGGAACTAGATTCTTGAGTCCTCCCTTTCTCCTTCATGCATCCACTATCTTCCATATCCACTTATCCTCATCTTTATCAATCCAAAAAAAAAAAAAAAAAAGAAGCAAAAATATTAGAAAAAGTAAAGAAAAATCATTTCATCCAATGGTGAAAACCACTTCTTGTGGTGCCTTGAGTAAGTACCATGGTGAAAAATTGACAAACAAGCATCATGTGTAATCCCCCCTCTTGCACTCTACAGTTGGGGGCAAGCTTCATCCATGTTATCCTACCATCTTCATTATCCATATCTCTTATCCTTTATCCACCTCATGTTTGCATCCATCCTTCTTTACTATATTTGATCTTGACTATCCTATCCATAGCCTCCATCACATATTCCCTCATCCTATCCAAATCTATCATCCATTCCTACGTTTTATCTTGATCAATATAGAGGTAAAATAACATCCATGCATGCTTTGGAAAGTACAAGCCTTAAAACCTCCATCTATCCATATCAATTACACATTATCTTTCCACCTCATACATTATTATCCACCATCTTTCCTATCCTTCATTCCACTACCCTTAGTGGTCCTCCTTTGCAACATAGTTCTTGGATCCCCCCTTCCACCTATTCTTCATCCCTTTAGTCCTCCTTATCTTATCCCCATCCATCCCCTTAAGAAATCTCCCCATCCATACATTCTCTTACCAATCTTTGGTTCTCCCTTGTCATTGGTTCCAGCCCATCTATCCTATATCCACCAATCCACCCCATCCTATCCAATTATACTTTTAATCCAATCATATTCTCCATCTCTTCCAATTCAATAATTTATCTCGTCCCTAATCCAATCCTACTCAATCATCCATCCCCCTTTTCATCCTATCTAATCATTTATCCTTCTTCCATCCTATCCAATCCATCAAACTGATATTTTCCCATCTACCCGAGCTTACAATTACTTGTGCCTAATCCAAACCCCCATCCATATTGTGCTAATCAAATCCAAGTAACAATCCTCTCATTTGCAAACCTTGCACATCCAACTTGCCTTTTGCCAATCATCAACCTGTATCCAAATCCACCACTTGCCCATCAAGATGCATCCTTCCTTAGTCCGACAGCTTATCCAAATCCATGTCCTACTCTTGGAAAGAGATGTCAGTTGGTCATGTGCATGTTGTTTTCATGGTTGATCTTTCTGCTTTGATTTTTATCTTGTGTCCTAGGATTATTCTTGCTCATGATTGCCTTAATCATCCCATATCTTGGTATGTCTCGACTTGGGTATAATGGGGCATCATCTTTGCAGTATGGCGTGTTTGAGGGTCTTTCTTGTATGAACCTACAACCTTGTATCAGTGTTTCTCAATTCTTACATGGTTGTGTACAAGAGATTCCTGTTTGTCTGAGCGTTAGTCCATGCCTTGGGTTTTCATGACATCCTGCTTCTTATAATTAGTCGTGTAGATCACCCTTGGCAATATCAAAACTAGGTTTGCTCTCCATATTTTCTCAACAAGAAATCCCATCCATTTATCGTTTCTTAATCTCATTTCATTCACAAGACTCCAATCCATCCATCCTCTTTCCCTCTTCATCACTCTCATTATGTTATCACCTCGTCTTCTCATCCATTTCGAGAGCACACCCATGTTCTTCAAATCCGCATGTTCTCTTGAGGGGGCATACAACTACTTCCTCATCATCCTTCCTCCTCATCATTCTTCCTCATCTTATGACTGGGGCATCATGCTACTAGTCCTTATCCTATTCTTCCACTATGTTTTATTCTTATTTGATATAACATCACTTCATGATGCTATATCAAGGAGGGGTAAAATGTAGACACCTAAAATTAATTAAATCAATGTTTAATTAATTTAAGCTTGTCAACATAATTAATTAATTTAATTATGTTATCCTTATTCTTCTTAGTATTAATTAAATTTATTTTAATTAATCCCGTCACTATTGTCCAATAATTAATTTATCAAATAAATTAAATATTTCCCTATTCTTCTAAAGTCCCTCCAATAATTATTTTCTCTAAACCCACTCAGTTAATTAATTTTAATTAATTAACCTAATCATGTGATTTCTACAAATCACTTTTTCCTAATCCCCACATAGCCTAATTAATTCCTCTAAAATCTCTCATAATCTCACTTATCATTATTCTCCAATTTTAAAATTCCCCCACTCATGTCATGTCAATATTGAACCTCTCAAAGAAATTCAAATTTCTTTGAATCCCCCTATGCATCCTCACTTCAAAATTCAAATTTCTTTCCCCCCCTTTTTCCCAAGGAATTTTATATTCCTATTTTATTTCTCCAATGCATCCTTGATCCATGTCCAGTATCTTGAATCAATCTTGGCCATCCATTGGCCTCCTCCAATCTATAAATTAGAGCATCTTTCTTTCTCAAAAAAAGGAGTCTTACATTATTCTAACATCATGCTGCTAATTTCTCCTCTCATTTCCCTCTATCACATTTTTATCATTTTCTCATAGTCCTCTATCAAATCCTTGTTATCCATATCCATCTATCCTTGATCTAAATCCAAATCCTTAATCCATCTATCTTGTTGAGCATTCGAGAGAAATCCACATCTACAACGAGCAAAGAGAAAATCAAGTGGAGCATCAAAGGGGCACCTTCACTTCATCAAGCTCAATCCGAGGGAGAAGACAAGTTTGTGAAGGTATACTTGGTTTTTGTGTTTTGAATGCTTTTATGCTTATTGTTTGATCATCTAACAATTTCATCTCCCCACTCACTTTGCCCCTCTCCAGATTGTTTTGGTGGTGAATCCATTCTTGCACACATTGTCAAACCTTCAACACAGATAATAATTATTGAATTATTGAATTAATGAATTTTGAGGTCATTTAAAGGTAAATAGTAATGTTTGTATGCATGACAAGTGAAGATGCCCCATAATAAATATAAAAAATAATAGTCTCCTACTTTGAAGATCAATATGACATTAGAAAAACACAAGAAACACTAAGATATAAATCCCAGTAGAGTTTTTCATTATATTTAATCATGATTAAAATATAAATTTCTTATAAATTGTGTTGATGATTACTAAGATTTTACTATTTCACTTTTAGTAATGAATCTAAAATTGGAATTTTTAATCTATGACACATCATAAATTTGCAATTGAACAAGATTAGGAAACACATGCAACTTGGTCTATTATACATTATTCGTTTATCCTTTGTTGATGCAGTGTTCTATGATTTTTGCACAAAAAAAAATAGTGGGGCCTACTATAAAGTGAAGGGGAGATTGTTAGCTTGATGTTAGTCAAACCCTTTTTTCAATGTACAATATCTAAGGAAATGAACCAAAATCAAATGTAATGCCTAAGATGTGATAGTTTCAATGTAGTTTTAATATTAAATTTTGTAACATAGATATAATTTCTATGTGAGATTTTGATTCAAGAATATGATCTTTCAATGATAACTAGTTATATGGCATTGTTGATTCAAGAATATGATCTTTCAATGATCTTTCAACCTAACATTTTCTATTGTTTGAACTAATAGGGTAGTGATAAAATTCTAGAGATGTTATCCTAGGGAACAATATATTTTAAAGTTTGAATTTGGTAGGTTAGGCCATGATGTGACATAAATAGAGAGAAATAACCACATACATGAACTACTCTTAGAGGAAAGAATCATATGGATTATACTAGCATTAACTAACATAATGAATAAGTAAATTATGGATTATAGGTTCAAGATTGTGGTATGATTGTGAGCCAAACAATGACCATTCTATCAATAAAAATACACAAATCACAAGTAATGTAAAATGAAGGTGTAAAAGTTCATGACATGTATTTGCATCCCTTACATACCCTACCTCACCTTAACGTTGTCATGCATGTGAAACTACACATGAATCATACATGCTAAATTAGCATATGTACAAAAATTAAATATTGGGAAAATTTATGATATTATTATGGATGATACTTCATAATCTTCTATGTGCCTATTGATAATAATCCTCCATTCTTGCAAAAAAAAATGTCATTAATTTTACCTATAAAATTATGTAAGTGGCCTAAAAATATATATAACCATTCGAATTCGAATTCAATGTGAGTGTGAAATAAAATAATATGAGTGTGTTTCTTTAATGTAGTTGTGTCCAATTTTCCCCCACAACTTGTACAAACATGGATTTGATGTATTGATGATGCAAATTCTCTAGTGTAGAATTTATTTTTTATGTGAAGTTCAATTCAAGTATATGATTGTTCAATGACAATTGATAACCTAAGACTATGTATATATGTAAGTCCTCAATTATTCAACTTAAGGCCTTTAGCACATGAATTGAAGGGGTAAAAATTAAATTATAATTTTTGTCTTGAGGAACAAGAATTTTTAAGTTTTGATATGATAGACTAGGCCATGATGTAGCCTAGCACAAGGGATATAAAATACATATGTAAACTAGTATAAGAAAGAGATAATCCTATAGGATTCAGTTGGTCTTGAGTAAGGAAATGGATAAATCAAGTATGAGTGATAGGTTTAGGATTATAGTTAATTTATGTTGTAGACACAATTGAGATTCACAAAAAAGGGATTGTGAGCTAAAAGAATTACAATATGTATAGCAAAATAAAATGCATCTACACAAAAGGAAAATACTAATTTTATTTACTTGAAGGATACAACTATGTGAATACAAAAAAGGATTAACCCTATATTATAAAGGATATATTTAGACCTTACACTCACCAACTCTAATCCACCTTACACTCACCAACTCTAATCCACAAACCTATAACTCTTTTTACCTTACTTTAGTTGTAATCTATCTTTTGTTGGAACTAACTATTTTTTCTTAGCTAATTCACCCTAAAATTGGACAACTTTACAATAGCTATGTTTGGCTATACTTACATAACCTTGTAGTATTTTAAAACTCACACTCTCTACCCTTTTACTACATAATTACCTATTTCCATTATATCAAATTCACCTACATGTGCCCTATATTAAATTTCTTGTAATTTCATTTCCTTTTTTACACTTGCCTTGAATTTTCATGTGGATGAAAATAAAAAATTTATAATACCTCATTCAAATGCTTCTTATCAGCATCCATATAATTCACCCTTGTGCATTCCTCCAAGATCCATATCTTGGATCTCCAACTTCTTTTTACTTCCTTACACTTAGCCTTTTACCAATTACACCTACTCACAAGTCATTATGGTATGCTTACTTGCACATCTTTCAATGTGGTCTTATTCCTCTTCCTATATCTTCATGATTGATGTATGCAAACCATCCCATTTCCCTTCACACACGCTTATTTATGTACATTCCTTCACACATTTATTTTATCCTTCATTTGCTCCTTATACATTTTTCTTATGCACAACCTCCAGTATCCACATGCCAAAGTGTCCATTTTACTTCTTTAATGTAACTACACCTTATTCTATCAATCCCAATCCTATGTGTTAGGATTCCCAAAGATACTGAGAGGGGGGGGGGGGGGGGGGGTGGGTGAATCAATATCTTGTCGGTTTACAGATTTTCTAATTTTATTAAACAAATTGCATTCCAAAACAGTGTATCGGTAAACAAGAATTAATGTAGTAAATAAGAACAGTAACCACAACATAGAAAGCACACCATAACACAATATTTTTAATGAGGAAACCCGGTGTGGGAAAAACCTCAGTGGGATTTGTGACCCACAATATTCACTCCCTGGCCAATAAATGAATATTACTTACAATAGGGGCCTACACATGTAGGAAGGCCAACTGCCTAAATCTCACTGCTTAATTACAAAAAGGAAGTCTCACTGACTTACAAAAATAGATTATGCAAATCCAATATCATGTACTGCTTCGGTTCAATATCTGCTATGCCAGGTTCAATATCGGTTTAAGCTCACAAAATAACCATAAACCTTACTCCAAAATCTACCTTAATATTCTCATATTACTTCTGCAATAATCTGACCATGTCCACATATCCTAAATGATCTACAAGATCTCATACTTATATATGAGTCCTATTACAATTTGCCTTGTCGGCTTACAAAAAGATATTACAATTAAATACAAAATGTAATAAACAAAATCCTGTTGGTTGGGGTGCCGATAATCATCTTTGTCGTTGTCGATAAACTATTTGTCAGTGCCGGTGCCATAGGATTGCAAGGTTGCCATCAATGACAATACCTTCAATCACCTAAAATTTCTCATTGGAGTCTACATTTTCCAACAATCTCCCCCTTTGGCATTGATGGCAACACTCATGAGAAAAAGTCAAAATTGTATCCAAAATGTGTTGTCCAAAAATCTTGCCAAATCTGTCTTACCAAAACTGTGTGCTCCCCCTAAGCAGATGATCTCTTATGTTTATAATTTTTCTCATTCCTACTACTCCCCCTTTGACATCAATGACAAAGCTTGTAAAAAATGTCAACTGAGTGTAGTTCTCAGCTGGATCCTTGTAACCGGTGAGTTACAATTTGATATAGATCTGCTAGTGCAAAATTTAAACTATTAGTGACACTATCCTTCAATGCTGCTTCTATCCTTTGGATGGTACCAGTGAGTATGTGCATTTGCTCTTCCGGTGTCTTAAGTCCTAGAACAAGTGCCTCAGAAATCTCTTTTCTCAAAGAGATGAGGATGTCTAGTTTTAGACCTAATCTACATTTGAGTTCCTTAGCCTTAAACTTTAATCTCTCCTTATCTTTTTCAAATTTTTCAATTTTCTCTTCAAAGCCTACAATTTCCTACTCTATTACCAATATGGGTTCTGATGAACCTACGAGATTATTAGCAATATCATTTATTTCCTTTTGTGCTCTGTTGATCTCTTTATCTATGTCCTTTGTTAAAATGTTTGTCTTGCATGAATCCTTGTACAACTTCTTAAAGTCCATTATTGTTTTTCCTAGTGTCCGTAATAATGTATTGATGTGTTCCTTGCATCTCTTTATTGACTTTTCAAATAATTTTTCTTTCTCTTTATTCATTTTCTCACTGAAAGTCTCCTCATTAATTTGATCAACTGTTAGTAGGTTGTCAGTTATGTATTTAGACAATGTGTCTAATTGGTTCAAAGAATCTTTATTTTCCACATTTTACTTGGGTGCAATCAATTTCAAAATTGGGGTGGTGTCATCAATTGCCTTATATGCCTGTGCATTACACTCTATGATTTTCTTAATGGAATCCAGTAATACCTCTGTTACATTTGTAGGTCTGAATTTTGTTAAGGAGGAACCAGATGACTGTCTATCTGCCTTAACAATCTGCAATCTGTCAGTGTGAGTAACCTCTTTTCTTATGTTGACCTCAGGTAGGTCAGTTTGAGTCTGCATCACAACTAGCAAAGGTTTGGGTTTCTCAGCTGTTGCCGGTGGCACTATCTCAGTGCTTTCCATTGTCAGTTTCTCTAATTGTGTCTCAGTATTATCTATCGGTTTCTCTATACGTACCTCTAAACTGTCTACTACCAGTATCTCAATAGATTTTATTGTATTATCAGTAGTCGGTTGCTCTAACTCAGTAGGCTTCTCAGGGTGTACATCAGTGGTATCTGTCTTTCCAGTATCCAGGGGATCAGTGGATTGTTCAGTGTGTGTTTCAATCCCAATCTCAACATTTCCAACTGTATCCTCAACATGTGTCTCAACAGTAATATCCTTAACCGGTGGCTTAGTTGCCACATCTTTCTTCTCAGCGGTTTCCTTATCAACCACAATGTTTACTTCTTGTGTGTCAATATTGATTGTATATAACACCTCTGAATTAGGATTGGTGTCTTCATGCATTGTCTCCATACTCTCAACATTATCTGTTGTCGGTGGTGTATCAACAGTTTCAGCTGGTGGAGTATCAGAAGGAGGTGGGGGCAAGTTATCTATTACTTTTATGCTCGGAGGACCACCTACCTTGCCTTTACCTTTATCCTTTTCCTTTTGATAGACTCTGAAAGTCTTTGGTCTTTTAAGCTCTTCTTTCTTTTCTTTTTTCACAAAGAAAATATCCCATTTGTCTGTTGTTTCTTCAGTGATCTCATTCACTCTACCTGCCATTAAAGCTACATGTTGGTGACCAGTGGAAAATACAGTCCTGTTTGCCTCACTTATCAATTCATCAATTTCTTCTGCTGATTTTACTGGGTGAACTGCAAGTAGTTTTTCTACCTTAATCTTCTTATCCAGTTCCACAATTGATAACCTTTTTGCTGTTACTATTTACTAAGTTTCCATTAGTTTTGTATCCAAAGTCATTCTATATACTCTAGTCGGTTATTATTATCGAAACATTTAGTCGGTAAGCACAGAGCAGTCAGTTATAGAAGAAAGTAGTCACAGAGCTTAGTATACACCGAGCTGTCTACCGAGTAACACTCTATGTCTACCGAGCAGCAAAAATGGTATACCGAGTTAACACACACCGAGTGAAATGTGTTACTAGATTCATTGAACCTAGACACATGGGAAACGTGTTACAAGATCGAGGAATAGGGAATCATTATCACTTAGGAAATTGCACCTTAAATATTTTGTATGATATTGAGGTCATCTATCCAATGAAATATTTTGTATGGTTATTCATTCGATAAATCATGTTTGTAAGATTGAAGCAATACACCAGATCGCCGACATAAGAGATCTATTTATATGACATGAATTGGGATCAAAGATATAGGGATATATGAATCAAGACATGTGTGGTAGATAAGAAGCACTGAGTATTGTGACTGCTAGAGACATAGAGGTCATCGAGAAGGATTTCAGAGAACAGTCAAGAAATAGAGTAAACATAAGGGTTTACTGAGTTACTTTATGGATTATCGAGGTATGCTATAAGCAAGGTAATCTCATTTTGAGCACATAGAATCTGCTATAACATTTCAGATGTAAAGTTGCAGATATTTGTAAAGATTTTATTGTAATATTTTGAGTTGTAAGAGAAACCTTTAACAGGGTAAAAGACTCTAACAAAGTCTATAAATTGTAAAGCCTTTAACCAGGTGCAGCATTCAGAATAAGTGTTGTAAAATCCTTTAGCAAGGTAGATCTAAACGATCTTGATACTCCTAACAGGGTAAGCTATCAGAAATAGCTAAACATGTAGCTCTAACCGAGCAACCTTTATTATTGTAGTAGGGAAGTTGTGGGTGCCATCCCCACCGCAGTTTTTCTCTCTAACCAAGAGTTTTTGTGTAACCAAAATATATGTGTTATGGAGTGAATCATGTATGATTGTTATTTATTTGTTTTAGCTTTATGTTATGTTACAACAATTTTTGGTTTATGCTTAACAGTAAAGTTATTGTTGAAGAAAAGTTTGAAGTACTGATTCACCCCTCCCCTCTTAGTACATTAGCTTTCCATATTGGGCCTAACAATTGGTATCAGAGCTTGAATCTTGGAAAAGGGTTTAACTACCTAAAGAGAAATATTTTATCAATGGAAGGCTATAGACAATCTCAGAGAATTGTGAATCTTCAAAATGAATTGGATCATGCTAATCAAGTGATTGTTGACATGCAGAAACAAATGCAAAAATAATTGAAAGTCAGAAGAAGGTTGTCTGATGATCTACATGACTCATAAGAGTTAGTGGAACAAATTGAGACATCATCTAAGAAAAATATATCTGAAGAGACTGAAGAGATGATTGGAGAGTTGAAAGAAAAGAACAAAGCACTAACTGATCAATTAAAGGCAATGAAAAGAGGACATGAACATTTCAGCACACAGATGACTAAAAATTTGGATGCATTGAGGACAGCCGAGGATAAAGTAAGAGATCTAGAAAGAGAAAAACAACAGCTTGAAGCATTAGTATCTGAAAAGAATGATGAAATCACAAGGTTGACTAGGATTCAACAAAATCTGTCAGATCAATTGGGTTATGCACATCATGAAGCAAACCTGAAAGATGATGAGAATCAAGCATTAAAACTTGAACTATCAAGATTGATCGATGAACTTGAAACAAAGAAGAAATCCAAAGAAACACTGAAAAAGAGTTATGAAGCATCAAAGATGTTGGATGAGCAATTGAAAACAAAAAGACCCAACAAAGTTGCAGGACTCGGTTACAAAGGAAAAGACTCTATCGAGAAGGGAATCCACACTACCGAGAGAGGAGAATCATCAAAGCAAGCTGGAAACAAGAAAAACATCAAAGGAAAGAAGCCTATTTGCAATTACTGTGGAAAACAAGGACATACTGCCAACATGTGCCAAATCAGAAAAGGTAAGCAACTGAATGTCACAAGGTCTAATGGTTATTGTTACAATTGCAATAAATATGGTCACACATCTAATCAATGTAGGACAAAGTCTGTTAGATATTATTAGAAGGCAAAATTCAAAGGATTTTGTAAAAACTGCAATAGATATGGACATAGTACCGAGAAGTGTTGGTTTAAGCAAAAGAACTATATGTGGTCTGCACACCGAACAAATACTAGAGGCTACCGAACTCACACAAATCCTAACCGACAGTATTCTACAGTACCATGGGATTACAATACAAGGATATGGTGTGAATGTTGTGGAAGATATGGACATATAAGTGCCAACTGCTTTATAAGGTTTGGAATGAACAACCGAAGATCATGGAGAAATCCTGGTATGACATGTTTTCATTGTCACAAAGTTGGACACTTGGCTAGAGATTGCAGAGATCAACCAAGAGGAGACATTGAGGAAATAAGAAGGAAATTCCAGATGATTTGGAAAAAGAAGGAAATTGTCTCAAATGAGAAAGCACCTTACCTACCGAGTTAGGTGCACCTATTCCAAATTAATCAGTAAAGGTATGAAGGGACTGCATTCTCTCAAAGGTTAAATCTTAACAGTTCCTATTTTATCATGTACTTAATTCAAAATCTGCATAACTAAAGATGCATTAGGAAATTTGAAATCTTATCAAGTCTTTTGGAAGCATGTCTAGTCGGTAAATACGGGACGTTTGGCTACTCAGTAAAAGCATAAAAAGGAAGTGGTACTGAGTGCATTTAATGTTTTCTAACCTAACTACATGAAGCCCGATAAGGTATATTGTGTACTTAAAGCTTTTGCGCGGTCATTTGACACTTACCAAGTTTTCAAGAAAGTAGAGAAAAGAAATTCAAAGGCGATCAAACCTCCTCCGAAGCGAAATTCAAGGTATTTACATCAATCACAATGCATTGTCAAGCTAGTTTACTGATCATATCAGTTGTGAATATTTGCAAAGTGGAATTCGTCTACCGTTTGAAAGTCTTCAAACCCTAAGAATCTTTTGTTAGTATTTATCCAAAATTTGCATTGGCACCTAAGATATAGAAGCCTGTTGTTGTTGAGAACACTGAAATGCCCTCACTAAAATACTCTCTTACTCCCAAAGTAGCATCTGAACCGGATGATAAAACTGCATTTTCACTCATTCCAGATAGGGTTTTACTAGTTGAGGATGTTAGATTCTTCACTAAGTGTCATGTTGAGGAACTAGGTCATGTTGAAATCAAGGACACATATGATGAATTGTGTACCGATGGGAAATTGGATAGCAAGTATGAACACATTAAAATCAAGGGATTGACCGAAGCCCTAACCTATCCCCATGTCTTCAAACCCCAATGGGTCAAGTTTGGTTTGAGCAGAGTTCATGATGCTTTCATGTGGTTAGAGGAGCAACCATTCAAAATTACCAAGGAAATCATTCATTTGATCATCGGTTACCCTATTTTTAATCATGCCCGAACTCAAAAAATGATATCACAAAAGGAATTGATCACTTTAACTGGAGTTGAATCTGATTGCAGAGGACTAAAACTGAACAATGTGACAGATGCAGAGTTGAAGTTTTCCATTAGAGTAATAGGTTATTGTTTCTTTCAATCGGCAAGGGAAAACAATGTACCCTGTTCAGCAGCCGATTTAGCATATAAAATTGTGAAGAAAGGAATGAAAATTGATCTATGTGAAGTATTGTTGAAAAACCTATTTGAGAATCTAAACACCATAAGGAAGCTGAAGAAGAACAACTCGGCTAACACACTGAAGTTTGGATCACTTTTGGTATGCATGTTTTTCTATTTTGAGAAATTCTTTCCATCAGTCAGTAATGTAGTTTGGGAGCTACATCGACCAATCACCCATCAAATCAATGACTTCATCAAACGGCTAGGTGATAACTTCAATGATATTATGGATGATTATTTCAGCAAGTTTCAAGAAAAGATGCATAACAGGTATAGAATTCCACCCCAGCTAGTAGAGAAATACAAGGATAACATATGCTTTGAAGTAGACACCAACTACTGCTATGTCAATGCTGTGGAACCGAGAACTCAATCTTTGCCTCCTATGGGTTATGAGATTGATTTTGACATTTCACAACAATAGATAGATGCCTTTCTTGCATTACCAAGGCATGCTACCGAGCTGAGATACGGTACATATGAAGAAGTTAAAGAGAAAGTTAAGATGAGTATTGTAGTAACCAAAGCTACAAGGAAAGCAACAAAAATGATCAAGGCATTAATAGAGAAATTTGGAGAAGGTTCTTCCTCCACACCTATCAAGGGCACTCTAGTCATCACCAAGGAGGAATCTGAAGCTCAAGAGGCAGCTATTACATTGAGCACCGAGTTGCCTAAAGGGAAAATTTTGGAAAGGAAGAAACAGGATACATCAAAGGTGTCACCGACTCCTTCAGTAAAGTGCCCAAACACAAGATCATCTACAGTGTCACCGAGTAAGAAACCAAAGAATGTTGCCACACCAAAGGTAACAAAAACTCATAAGAAATCTACTTGAAGACTCATCTTGAATAAAGAGTCTAGTGACACCGAATCTGAAGACAAAAGTAAATTTCAGATTGTCAAGAGTAAAAAGGAAGATGTACATAGTGTTGATAATTTTTGTGCTAATCTGAAGCAATATGGTAGATTTGGAGCATTCAGATATGTAAAATATGACTCTAGATCTGATGCAGAAAAGAGACAAATTGAAGAAGCCGTAATCTACACTCTTTTGAAATTCTGATTAGTCCCATTGGAAGTAACTAATTCTCTTCCAAAAGAATTGTATTTGCATATTGATAACATGTGGAAGTATGCTATGGACTTGGAAAAACAGATGAGAGAAAGAAGTCTGGTACATCTCTTCTCAGACATGTTAGTAGATGAGATCAATGAACACCTGAAATAAAACTAGACAAACTTCCTAGTCAAGCAAAGAGCCTTGAAATTGATGAATAACCTTTATTTGGATGTAGAGAATGAGACCAAAGAAAAGTGGCAGGAAATCTTTCGAATCAAGAATGTTGGTGAGCAAGTTGAAGTTGAAATAGTTGATGTCACCAAGCAAGATCCTGATATCACCGAGCAAGACCCGGTTGACACTATACAAATTGATGAGGATATCATGGACACTGAGGGACAAGAACAGGAAATGATAGAAGGGAATGCATATGCCAAACTGGTATCCAGTGAGTCAGTTTTGGAACAAGTTCAGCCCTATCCTTCGGTCACTCAACCTGTTTCAACTGAGGCCCCTCAGGATACTGAACAAGGAACGGAGGGTCACAAGTCTACAGAAGGAGAAGCTACTTCTCAGGCCACTAGGGCACAGACTTCTCAAGCCCCTTCTAACACTGAAAATGTTACAACTAAGGCCCTGAGCACGGATTCACTGAAGGCTACATATGAGGTTCAAGAAATTGACAAAAGTGTTGCCTCTATCGAGCAACCTACCGAGGGTCAACATGCCTCCCAAGCCATTGTATTAGTTCAACTGGTGAAAACCTCCTCTTCTAAAGAAAAGAAAATGAAAAAGCATAGTTTCAAATTAGATTTGTCAAAACCAATAGTGTTGCCAAATGTAGACATATCCAAATTAAAAGGGCAAGCACTCATTGAATTCGGTGAACTATGCAAAGCCAAAGCAGAATAGGAAAAAAAAATGATTCAAAAGAAAAACAGAGTACTTCAGAAGGTGAAAGCACTATTAACAAATATGCTACCTAAAGCTACAGTGACAAAAGATGTAGCCATCCATGTTCAACTGGATGAACTCCTAACTAAAATAGAGACATCTAGAGTAGACGCATTTGAATACTTGAGCAAATTAAAGGACAAAGAGCTCACTGCAAAAATGATTGAAGAGGTACAAAAAGCCATTGCTATTGGCAAAGTAAAACTTATCAAATTTATTGCTGAGTTGTCCCCTCAACTCAAGCACAATCTTTATTTATTTCAGAAACTCTGTACATTCTCTTTATTCATTAAAGATATCAAAATAAAACAGAAGTGATTGAGAAAGAGATCACCAATCTCTCAAATAAGTTGACCACTGAGCCAAATTCTATTCAACATTTCTATACAAAGTCACAAAAGCTCATGGCTCAACAATTGGAACTTAGGAATGAAGAACACAAAATAAGGATGGACATTATGACTCTTCAAACATTATTCATTCCACACTTGTCCTCTATCCAAGAGCAGATCAATAAGACTACCTCCCTATCCACTCAGCTAGAGGGAAGCACCTTAGATGGACTAATTTCATTGTTAGCTGACATTACAGCTCAGAATTCACTCATGGATAATGTCAAGGATGCCTTCTCTGCTGGTCTCACCGATGCAAGGACAAAGTACAAATCCATTTTTGACCAGTTGCCTCCACCGAATGGTAACTAAGTTTTGATGTTTGTCAAAAAGGGGGAGTATAGTATCAAAGTATCAAAGGGGGAGTGTAGTATACAGGGGGAGTATACTGAACAGGGTATCCAAATGCACAATTGAATTTGACAAGGGAGCAGTAACCACCGAGCAGTAATCAAAGAGCAAAGAACAAGTGCAGTATACAGAACATTGATCACCGAACATGCAAAATCAGAATTATGTACAATATATTGATAAGGGGAGTATATCTAAATATACTATTTCATTGACAAATGTATATACTGTCAGTTTAGTCAAAATTTTGTAAGTATATAGATTTTTGAGTTATGACTTTGAAAGGAGTTTTGTCAAACATTTCAAAACTAATGTCAAAAGGGGAGATTGTTATTATTTACTAAGTTGCCATTAGTTTTATTTCCAAAGTCATTCTATATACTCTAGTTGGTTATTATTACTGAAACATTTAGTCGGTAAGCACAGAGTAGTCGGTTATAGAAGAAAGTAGTCACAAAGCTTAGTATACACCGAGTAACACTCTATGTCTACTAAGTAGCAAAAATGGTATACCGAGTTAACACACACCGAGTGAAAAGTGTTACTAGATTCATTGAACCTAGACACACATGGGAAACATGTTACAAGATCGAGGAACAGGGAATCATTATCACTTAGGAAATTGCACCTTAAAGATTTTGTATGATCTTGAGGTCATCTATCCAATGAAATATTTTGTATGGTTATTCATTCGATAAATCATGTTTGTAAGATTGAAGCAATGAACCGGATTACCGACATAAGATATCTATTTATACAACATGAATTGGGATCAAAGATATAGAGATATATGAATCAAGACATGTGTGATAGATAAGGAAGCACGGAGAAGGATTTCAGAGAACAGTCAAGGAACAAAGTAAATAGAAGGGTTTACCGAGTTACTTTATGGATTACTGAGGTATTCTATAAGCAAGGTAGTCTCATTTTGAGCACATAGAATCCGCTATAACATTTCAGATGTAAAGTTGCAGATATTTGTAAAGATTTTATTGTAATATTTTGAGTTGTAAGAAAAACCTTTAACAGGGTAAAAGACTAACAAAGTCTATAAATTGTAAAGCCTTTAACCAGGTGCAACATTTAGAATAAGTGTTGTAAAATCCTTTAGCAAGGTAGATCTAAATGATCTTGATACTCCTACTAGGGTAAGCTATCAGAAATACCTAAACATGTAGCTCTAACCGAGCAACCTTTATTATTGCAGTAGTGAACTTGTGGGTGCCATCCCCACCACAATTTTTCTCTCTAACCAAGAGTTTCTGCATAACCAAAATATATGTGTTATGGAGTGAATCATGTATGATTGTTATTTATTTGTTTTAGCTTTATGTTATGTTACAACAGTTTTTGGTTTATGCTTAACAGTAAAGTTATTGTTGAAGAAAAGTTTTGAAGTACCGATTCACCCCTCCCCTCTCAGTACATTAGCTTTCCATATTGGGCCTAACATTTGCATCTAATCTTCTGTACAAGTCACTTGGTAGATCATCTACAACTTCTATCAAAAATTTCCTTTCCTTTTCCTCATTAGTGAAAGTGTTATACAACTTGTTAATATTTGACAAGTTTCCATCTTCAGTTATTTCATTCAAAAGATTATCAAGTGGTGGGATAACTTGTTTTTCCTTCTTCTTCCTGGGTGTCATTTTCTTTGCTGAAGGCCTTACTTCTTGTTGTTTCCGTCTTGTTCTCTTGGGTGTAGGAGCGTGTACTGGTGAAGGTTTCCTTTTTCTTTCTACTCTTTGAAACTCTGCCAGTATTTTACTGTCTGAGGAGGTACCAAGCGGTGAAAGATGTGTTTCCAGTTGTAATCCTTCCAAGTCACTCTCCTTGATACCAGTTATATTCAACAAATCTTCCTTGATTACTTTTGCCTGTCTTGTTGCTTTCCTAACTGTTTGTTCTATTTTCTTTATTCATTTCTGTGATTGAACTTTGCTTTCAATAGTTTCTGCATTTCCAAATACTTCTTCTGCTGGTTCTCTAGGGGCTTCAAGGAGGGCTTTAGCATATTTTTCTATTATGTTCTCATCTGCCTCACAACCCATTTTAGTTACCCAAATTGTTCTTGGAACCACTGCCTCGATCCAGATTTCATCTTTCTTAATAACAAAGCACATTTCCTTTTGGTATTTGTCAACTATGGATTGAGATAGTCTTTCCCTAATCTTCATTCTAGCCTTTAGTGCCTGAAAGTGTTTAATTATGTTTTTCTCCCTGTCATCTCCCATGTTATTAAAGATATCCAAAAGTTGTTTTCCTACCGGTATGTCAAAACCAAATTCTTTTCTACCTATACCGGGTACTTCCTTAGTGATGTATAGCAATAGACATACAAGTAAGTTACCAAATCTGAATGTGCCTTTCTTATCACCCTTAATTTTCTTCAGATTGTCAATTAGTTCATCCTTCAACCATTCACATATGTCAATTTTTGCATTACTGTGTTACCATGTCATAAGCACTTTTGATACATAAACTAGAAACAAAGTTTAGTCTGTTGGCATGTGTAGTCTTGTATCCTAGAATCATGCTAATGAATCTTACACTGATATCCTTCACATCATTGACTCTCAAGGATCTGCTATCATATGTTGCACCGGTTAGGGTCATAATAGTGTCATTAGAGACCTTCTTTCCTTTTTCTGGTCTACTACCGATGGAAGGTAAGCTAGTCACTGCCCTAACTGCTTCTTTTGTTATCTTATGGATGTAATCTAGCCAAAATAACTCCCCATGAACTCTGCTAAGTACAATCCTTATAACTTCCTTGGGAAAATCAGGAATACTAAGTATCTTCACAAAACCTAGGGTTTCAATTATCTTGTGTTCCGGTTTCACATAACCATTCTCATCACAGATTACAGTCTTATACATGTTCATAATCTCATTAGCACCAAGTTCCTCAACATGACAATGTATGTAATTCTAGGGTCTTCAACATAAGAAACTCCTTTGGGTATTTTAGAAAATGCTCCTAGGGTATCATCCTTCTTTGCTACTTTGGGAATGATTTTAAATACAGGCCTAGGGTGTTTAACCACTTCAATTACAATAGGGTTTGTAATGAATTCAGGTGCAGAGGAGGAAGCCATTATATAAATACCTTAATCTGCCTTTAGGTTTGAATGCTTGAATGATTTGCTTCACTTCGTTGTGGATGCCTTCGATCGGGTTTTTCACACTCTAAGGAAATTTGAATGCTCGGTGAGTGAGAAAGAGTGAAAAACACTTGCTTTATAATGTCATTTTCTTCAACTACCACAATAAATGCCTACCGGTTAAGTGAAAACTTAACTCATCTGTCAGTAAAGAAGCATTTCATCTTCTTACCATCAGTCGAGGGTAAACTAGCATGTTTTCAATTTGTTGCTATACCCCCAAGGGATTTATTTTCAGTTAGATGAAGAATCTCCTGTCGGTGGAGTGATACTCTGTTCTACCGGTGAAGGAATAACTTCATTAACATTCTAATCTAACTTTCTAATCCATTGTTTTGAAAATTCTTGCTTTACCTCATCAACCTTCTCTTTACCTTTCAAATTGGGTCGTTTGTTATTTGTTAGTGATGCCTTCTACAAAATTTTGCAATATGTCCAATCTTGTTACAAGCATAACAAGTCACATTATTTTTCTGAATAGCTTTTCCATATCATATGCTGGTATGTGTTCTGCATTGATTAGATAAGTGCCCAAATTTTCCACAAACATAGCATCTTACATTCATTCTGCAATTTTCTAAATTGTGACCAATTTTGTTGCATTTAGAACATTGGTCGGTGGGTGCATTAGTGTTCTGATAGTTTCTAGATCTACACTGATTTTCTCTATGACCATATTTGTTACAGTTAAAGCATTTCCCATTAAATTTGTAGGCATTAGGTTGTCTTACCAGTTTATTGTGATCATGATTGTTTGCAGTACTGGAGCTTTCACCAACTTCAAAGCCAAGACCATTAGTATCTCCATTAGGTTTTTTATTTTTCAGCACGTCATCAAGTTCTTCTGAAATTTTCTTGAATTTCTCCTTATGTTGATTTGCAGTAGCCAACTCATTTTCCAAGAAATATTTCTATCTCATGAGTTCAGTTTTATCATGTTTCGAGTGAATCATATCTATCTTCAACATATCATTTTTATGAATGAGTCTTAGATTTTCATTTCTAGCATCATTGATTCTAGTAGTCAAGTCATCTTCATTCTTCTTTCTATCTTCAATGTCTTTACAAAATCTCATAGTCATATCTTGCATCTCATTCCTCAAGGCCATATTTTCTTGCTTCATCTTTCTTACAAGATCATTAAGAGTTTCTTTTTCATCATCATCACTCTGTATCTTCTCATGAAGTTCTCTTCTTTTGTTACTAGCAATGGTGAGATTTTCTTGAAGTCCTTGACTGAATTCCCATGCAGTCTTCAGATCATCTTCAAGTTTGATATTTTTTAACTTTTCTGCATCATAATCTAAAAGAGTTGTTTCCAGTTGCTTTCTCAAGTTTTCCATTTGTACTAGTGTCAGAATCTTCCTCATGCTGTTAGGCTTTAGAAAAAAGAGGACCAGACTCTGATATCAATTGTTAGGATTCCCAAAGATATTGAGAGGGGGGGGGGGGGTGAATCAGTATCTTGTCAGTTTATAGATTTTCTAATTTTATTAAACAAATTGCATTCCAAAATAGTGTACCAGTAAACAATAATTAATGTAGTAAATAAGAACAGTAACCACAACATAGAAAGCATACCATAACACAATGTTTTTAACGAGGAAACCCGGTGTGGGAAAAACCTCAGTGGGATTTGTGACCCACAATATTCACTCACTGGCCAATAAATGAATATTACTTACAATAGGGGCTTGCACATGCAGGAAGGCCAATTGCCTAAATCTCACTGCTTAATTACAAAAAGGAAGTCTCACTGACTTACAAAAATGGATTATGCAAATCCAATATCATGTACTGCTTCGGTTCAACATCTGCTATGCTAGGTTCAGTACCGGTTTAAGCTCACAAAATAACCATAAAACTTACTCCAAAATCTGCCTTAATATTCACATATTACTTCTACAATAATCTGGCCATGTTCGCATATCCTAAATGATCTACAAGATCTCATACTTATATATGAGTCCTATTACAATTCGCCTTGTCGGTTACAAAAAGACATTACAATTAAATACAAAATGTAATAAACAAAATCCTATCGGCTAGGGTGTCGGTAATCATCTTTTCCGTTGCTGATAAACTATCTGTCGGTGCCAGTGCCTGCCAGTGCCATAGGATTGCAAGGTTGCCATCAATGACAATACCTTCAATCACCTACAATTTCTCATTGGAGTGTGTATTTGCCAACGTTGTTTTCCTATAGATAAAAACCCTTTAGCACTTTGAAAATTTGGACTCTAATCTTTAACTTATTATAGGTATGAGGGTTAACCTAGGATGCCCCTACATCATACTCTGTAGGCAGGAAGGAAATAAGCCCCTAATCAAAAGTTGAGATTAAGTGGTAGAACCACCCTGCTAGCCATGTATCTTAAATCTTATGGATTTTCCCTTATTCATATCTAATTTTATTTACTAATTGACCGCTCCTAGGTCGTGGATTACCTCCTCTCCGATATTTTGATACATTCACTCTTCTCTAATCTACACATCTTGCCCAAACATATCTCACCCATCTTCATATCGAAATGTTTCTTTCTCCTCTTCCTTTAGGTAATTGGTCCATAATGTTCCATTGACATCCATCATGGTGTACCTCATTCATGCAGACTCTTACCTGGAACCTATCTAAGTTGTATTCCTCAATCAATGTAGGTTGCTCCCACTTGTTGCATCACCTTCCACTTCCTACATTGCCTATAGTGGTTCCAACTTCATATTCTCCCTCAACCATGCACAAATGAAATAAAAAATTCCTTGTGGGATCCAAAAATTCTACTTCTCATCACTTATCATCTCCTTGCACATGTTTCTTATTTCTTAGTGTAGCCTCTAGTTGTCTTGCAAACAATTTTTTTAGCTATATCTAGGTTCTTATCTAGCCCTTTAGGTTAAGATCCCAAACTTTATATGATCCTATTTTGTAGGAAAATTCATTTTTCCACTTTTACCACTCCTGTTTGGTGTAACATTTCCTTATTTATTCATAGTTATCAAGCTCATAGTGTCAAGCACTTATTTAGCTACTCTCACTACATATTTTGGGCCCACATATCCTTCCTTCCTATGTGTCCTCAACACCTTCTATTTGTGCAAGTTTTGGATTGGAGACAAAGCACTTTGATCATTCTCTATTACCATTTTACCACTCCCCACCTATTCCCTCTATGAAAAACTTATCATATATTTGATCGTAGGAAGATCTAATTCTCCCCTTCATATTATTCTTTCTCCATGGGTGCACCTATAGGATAAAATTTCTAGAGCATATCCCTCTCTATGATCATCAAGTTCCACCTTTTCTTCATCCTTACTAAGGATTGTGCACAATCCCTTTCTCACATATTTTGCACCTCTTGGGATTAAGTCTCTCTATCCAACTTTATTTTTCCCTTAGGTACACCATCTCACTCATTTTTTCTTAGACCATTTGGTCCCAATTCATACCTAGACACCCTTATAGAGATTTTTGAAACTATTATCATATCACTATGTAACCTCTTCTTTTTAATATCTTCCTATATAGGGTATTTGACTCCTTTTCATGCTCCATCACCAAAACCCCACCATTGAATTAATCCTTTAAAGTCTTTGTCTTCCTAGAGGGTGTGTTATATTCTATCATTATCTTCCTCTATTAGTGTTATTGTGACTCTTCCCATGTTTATTTTTTATGTATCACATCCATTATATCCTTCAATTCTACAATATTTATAGATAACCATCATTATCCATCATTCTTCTCTTCCATGGATTTATCCTAAGCCTTTTTATTCTTTTGTCCCTCTACCCATCTTTGCAATATGAGGAAGATTTATCTCTCATGTATATTATACCCAATGTGTGCTTCTTAGTGGAAGATGCATCCTTTAGTTTCCCATGTGCTTAACAATCTTGAATTAACAATTATATTATCATTCCCCCTCAACAACACTTCACCACTCATTTTATCATCTCTAATAAATAATTTTGTCAATACCTCCACTTCACTTTACCTCACCTTACTTCTTGGATTTTTCTAAGATGAGAGTCAAAAAAATTGTTCTACTCAACATGCCATTTCATCTCCTAACATGTAATCCGCATACCATCCACCCAAAAATGTCCCATGTTGGAAGATGCTTCAACTATATTATACCCATGTGCCTATCTCGTGGAAGGAAAATATTCCTCTATCTTAACTCACCTCCTCTTATAACCTCCTGTCTTACTTCATGTGTGATTATATGATGTGTTTTCATTTCCTTCTTCCTCCATGACTCATTGCTATTAGGTGCCTCCTTTGCTTTAAACTCTAGATCACCTATTATTGGAAAGTCTAGGTCATAATTATATATAGGTTTCTCTATTATGAAAGCACTATTGGAAGACCTTTACTTGCAAACATGAATGCTCCACCTTCCTGTTGGTCCATTTTTCAACTTGGCCAAATTTAAAATTTAAAGTCCTAGTTCATAGTTAGCCTTTTTTAAAATTTTAACTTCCAAGCTTACAAAAATGGCTGACTTCAGACTTTGAAAATTTCCAGACTTTCAGACTTCTGAATTTCCCAGATTTTCAGACTTTCAAATCTTCCAGACTTTTAGACTTCTAAATTTTCCAGACTTTCAGACTTTCAAAATTTCTAGTCTTTTAGACTTCTGAATTTCCCAAACTTTCAAACTTTCAAAATTTTCAGACTTTTAGACTTTTAAATTTCCTAGACTTTTAGACTTTCAAAAAATCCCGATTTCCCATCACTAATTCACAAGCCTAAAAATGCATCTGAAAAAGTTGTAAATTTCTTAAATCTAAAGGCAACCCACCTAATATTTTGATCTCAAATATCCCCAGTTTTAATTTTATGGCCATACAAGCTCATATGATATGTTATTTTGATATTTTCTCTATGGAACAATATGGTTGGCAGGGCCAGTTTACAAAGGAAGTACCTCAAGTTTGTGAGATGTTCAAAAATGTCTAATAAACCCATGTTTTATTTTAATTATCATAATTGATCACAAGTTTTCATGGCCTCAGGATGCCCAGTTAAGCCACAGTGAATTTACTCTAAAGTAGCTACAGGAGAAATTAATTTTTTTTTCTCAATTTCTCTATAATTTATGTATACTAATTTAAAACATTTTAAGATGTTTTAAATCTTTGTGAGAGCAACAATGAAATGTGCTTCTTTGTAATTACTTTCAGTGTCATTCTATTATATCAGACTATGTATGTGTTTAATTCTGAACCTTTGAATTTATATTAAATCATCCATTGATAAGGGTCTACTGCTCTTTCTTTCCCTGGATGTCATTTGTGAGTGCGGGATAAGTAAACATTATGTTCTTTGTCTACATTCACTTTATTTTAAAATCAATCTTTTGCATATAATTTCATGGTGATGGGTAGGTGTTGTTTGCCTTTTCTGCTTTCTGGTGAAAAGCATGCCCTATGTTTTCATTCATTGCATATCATTTGAAGGTAGTTGTACCTTGTAAAATAAGCAGAGAGCACTTGCAAACACCATTGCAAGTGACTCAACTGTTAGTTAGATTATCATTGACATGGGCAAAAGAGTATAAAATAGAAGTGACAAATCTATTAACTAACACTTCCTAAAGTCATCTACTTTCAAATTTGTCACCTAATCTCTACCACTATAAGACATAGACACACCTATGGATCCCAATGAAGGAATACCTAACCACAACCAATAACAATGACATTAATCACAACATAAGAATACAATATACATAAAAGAAAACTATCAAGCTTATTAACTTGAAGGATAAGGTTACATGAATACAATTAGTCTGATCCTTTGTTTATAATTGAGATGTTTGGATCTCATGCTCACCTACTCTAACCTATATACATGGAGTTGTCTTTTCCATACTCTAGCTACATTTTATCCTCTACTAGAACTAATAATTATCTTTTCTTATATAAATCACCCTAGGAATGCTTAACTTTATAATTGATAAGTTCAACTATACTTATGACCACATGAGATTTTATAATTATTATTTTTCCACCCATTTCTCTCTTGTGTGATTTTACACCTATTTACGTCTCGCACTAAATTTTTATCATTGTTTTATGTCTATTCTAATACATTTCCTAAGATTCCATGCAGATGAGAATTTAAACTCTTTCTATGTCTAATTTGAATTCTCCTTATCTTCGCCCACCTAATTCACCCTTACATATTTTCTTTTATATCTAATTCTTCCAATTTCTATCTTCTTCCTTGCACTTGACCTTTCCCCATTTACACTCGCTTTCAACTAGTCATGTTCCACTTAATCACACATTCTTCTATGCACTCTTTTCCTCTTCTTATTTCTTTATGTTTGACACACGTACCTCATCTCAACAGCCTTTATATGCACTCTTCTTTGTGTTTATTCCTTCACACCCTTATTTTCTCTATCTTGTGCTCCTTGTATATTCTACTTGCTTGTAACCTCCAATCTCTATGCAAAATCCCATATTTACATTCTCCCATGTACTTATGCCTTTTTCCTTCATGTATATATTTTATTATCCTTGGGTTCAAGGCCCTTAGAAATCTTGGACCCTAATATTCACATGTTTCAAGTATTCCTCTACATTAATTTATGGTGCAAGCAAGTCAAATTGACAACTATAACAATGAAAATACAAAAATACCTAAAATGATTTAAAATAAATATGTAAAAAGTGTAAGGTGTGCATTTTTCTTCCTTAAATTTTTACACCAATTTCATGTGAATATAAAAATACATGAATCATACATGCTAGGGTAAGATATGTAAGAAAATGAAAGTATAAATATCTAAGCTGTAATTGTGAACAATGCCTCATGATTCTTCGTTTACTAATCTAAAAACATCCCCCATGATTGTATGCACACAAGTAATTCCTTATAAAAGATTAGTATAAATGGAACTATTTATTTTATTAAGAGATTATATAGTTGTAGCTAATTTAGTCCCCATGATACATACAAGCATGAGCTATGTAAACATAAGATGAACCTGAATTACTCAATGCATAAGGAAATTATGGAGTTGCACGACTAAGTTGTGCCAATGATATATGTATATATAACATCGTATAATTTTGGGAGTGGATTCATGATGCATAATAAAATCATCATGTTGTAAATAAATAGGACCCCATGATGTATATACACATGAAACTATGTGAAATTAAGTTGGGTGTAGAAATAGTACACCCCTTTAAAGTGAGTTCATAATATTATTGTGGATTTAATATTAGGAGAAGTGAAAATATGTAATGTGGTTATCAAATAAGATCAAAGACAAATGTAGTGTGTAAGAGATGAGAATGTAATCATAAATATCATGTCATATTTTCATGCAAAAAAGAAATTTAATATTTTTTAGTGTATGGTTTTGTTAGAAAAATGAGATAGAATAAATGTCATACATACAATTTAACTATCATGCAAAATTGTGTTGGCATTGTGTTGTCATTGATGTCATCTGGTATGGGATGACTACTCGTATGAGAGATGTATGTGCAACACTATCATGAAGGAGTACAAAATGAGATATCTTTGATATCACCTTGTATTGCAGAACACCGGTAAGGTAAGAAAGAGCATGCCACTCAGAGGAATGATCACTGAGGTCACCGGTACACAAGTTAGTGCCTGACTTGTGTGGATGAGATATATTTGATATCACCTTGTGTTGCAAAACACTAATAAGGTAAGAAAGAGCATGCCACTCAGAGGAATGATCACTGAGGTTACCGATACACAAGTTAGTGCCTGACTTGTGTGGATGAGGTAGATAGGCTACCAGTACAATGTATCATTGGTAAGGAAAGGATGTCAACTGGTAAGTGATGTGTTGACATGGAGAAGTCAGATCAACCAAGTGAGTGGTTGTCAGCCTACAAAGGTCATGAACAATGTACAAGCAGGATGAGCAAGGTGCTTGGATGTTGTTTGTGATGAAGAGGTAGAATGTTACCTAAATCACATCAACACCAGAGGAGAAGAATGAATAGGTCACCGATATGTTGTGAAGCTGTAAAACAACAAGACTCCCTCGAGATGAAGATGCAGTCACCATGAGAAGCAATGAATGATAGTGAATGTGCCCACACCGGATCACATGTGCCTGTTTGAAGGTTTGCTACACAAACAGGGAAGCCACATGACTTCACTGCAGGATGTAGATGACACAGAATCACCCCCATTGGTAAGAGGAGCTTATCTCCTATTATGCATTGTGTGCATCATAGTTCCATGAGATAAGGAAGATGTGCATAAAGCAGGCTAGAAAGAATGCTGACCGATTGAGTAGTTCACCAAAAGAGAAGCAAAACACAAGGTTGATGACAAACCGGTTTGAGGGTTTAACCAACAAGGTTAGTATATCGGTAGATGAACTTGGTAATTGAATTGGTTGGTGATCCAATCCATAGTGACATAGTTGTTCAAGCAAAGAAGGGTGCCGACATGGAAGCCACGTGGAGACGAAGTGGCAAGCATGCAGAGGTCGATAGAGTGCCATGTAGAGATAGGTGTTTCTACACGTGTGCACTTAATATGGATCCCGTGATTTGTGGATCAAATATGAAGAGTGCGGATCGAGGAAGAATGAGCAATAGAGACAAAATTGGGAGTTATTGGTGCCTAGATCTAAGAAAGAAGATCAAATTGTGAGAAGACCTTGTGAAGGAAACATCAGATACATTAATGGCATTTTGATAGAGGCAGGTCGAGAGACGAGGTCGTGGTTGCTAAGATTAGAAGACATGTATTGGAAGGTGCGTTAATGATAGAGATGTATAGGTTGCTATCTAGGAGATTAGACCAGACAATATCTGATTGGATTTGGTTTGCCTAGAGGTTGATGAGGAAACCCTAACCACCTAAGATTTGAATTGGCTTTTGACGGGAAAACCAGGCTATAAATATGAGAGCCAAAGATATTGATAGTGCTGTTGAATAGAAGAAGAGAGTGTTGTTGCGAAGTGATTGAGTGTTACTTCTGTATGTGAGAGAAAATCAGTCAAGTGCTCAATGAGTATTTGAGAAGATACTGAGTGTGATGGAGAACCAGGTTGAATTGTTCAACCGGTAGTAGTGCACAACTGGTAGTGTCCATACCGGTAGAGCAAAAGTGAAGGAAGTTGCAGAGAAGGCAAACATAGAATTGACAGAGTATAGTACTGGTAAAGAGCAGAGCAGTGAGGAGAAGATCTAGTAGAGAATAACAGAGGAGAAGTGAACTGATAGAGTTTACCGATAATGCAGCAGCAGATGAGAGAAGCATAAGAGTGAGCTGATGTAGTAGAGAAGGTGTCTCACCGACAGAGTGAGGTAAATGAAATGGTTGCAAGATTCATTTTTAACAAAATGATTAATTTTGTATATGAAGTTATATTTGAGATCACTGAGTTGTATCTCAGTGCAGGGGTTGTAGCCCATAAATAAGTCAGGGGTTGGTGCTGCTTGGGTTGGTGCCCTAAATCAGGGGTTGGTGCTCCTTGAGTTGTAGCCCTAAACATTGTAACAAAGATTTATTGTGAGGTTGGATTGGAGCGGTAGACTCCAACAACATTTCTCACCGAGGTTTTTCCCATCTTGGGTTTTCCTCGTACATACTGGTGTTATGTGATGTCCCTTTGTGTGTTTGTATTTGAGTTGATCTCCCCACAAACTAGTAAGTCTATATTGTGTTAGATCTAATAACCGGTATGCTCACATAGGATAGTTTAAGGGAAAAGTTTGACAACAACTGATTCACCCCCCTCTCAGTGGTTCATTGTGTCTAACAATTGGTATCAGAGCCTAGTTTCTTAGTTAGACGAGCTTTCTCCAACTTGGGTAGATTCTGGCTTAAGGACACAATAGTATGTTTAGTGTTAATCCCAACTCCAATGTTTAATGGATCTAATTATTCCACTTGGAGTTGTATAATGGAAGTTCACTTATTGTCTCTAGGGTATGATGTATGGATGTCTGTAGTAAATGGTTGCCCTAGTAAAGTTAGTTCTCCCACCGATTCAGATGTAGAAAGAAGAAACCAGTGCAATGAAACAACTATGAAGGCTATTCTCTTGCGGGTTAACATATGATGTCTCCTCATAGGTAGACAGATTTAAATTGACAAAAAGCTTATGGGAGAGATTGAAGAAGCTCTATGGAAATGAGCCCACTACTACAGAACTGGCTTGTGATGATATGATGAGAAATGCATCTCATGTATCTGCAGATGATGAAGTTAGATCTGCTAGCAGCTGCAACAATGATAATGAAGGAACCCATCTCTTCATGGCACAAGAAGCAAAAAGTGAAGTGCACACATATGAAAGTGAAAAGGAAAATGGATCCCACAGATATGATGTGTTTGACAATGACATTGAAGAAGAAGAAGAAGAAGAGGAAGGATACAAGGTAGATAGATCTAGCCGATAAGATCTATTTGGTAGTGATGATGATGAAGAAGAAGATGCAAAAGTTGATTTAGAAGGTGAATTGCTACATGCCCTTGATGAACTAGAAAATGTTAGAAATGAACTTAAGGATTATAAGACATCAGTTCATGAAGATTGCAGCTAGTTGAGAACTTGCCTAGAAGATTCAAACAAAAAGGTCAGTTTATTGACCATTCAACTAGATGAGGCAAAAATAACGGCAGATGATTTGAAGTCTATCTTGGATGCCAAGGAGAGAAGATGTGAGGAGTTGCTGCTAGATATGAGGTCTAAGGACAAAGGATGTCAAGACCTAAACAGTGAAATGGAGAATTTGAGAAATGAATACAAGCTGTTTAAGAATGTTGCAGTTGTTGAGCAAAACTGGTTGATCAGATGCCTTGAAGAATCTGAGAAATGTATCTCAGAGTTAAAGACTCAACAAAAAGACACCAAGGAATGCAAGTGCAAAGATCTAAAGGTTGAGCTAGAGATAAAGGATAGAGCATTAGTAGATAATAGGTGAAATGGAGTCCCTCAGGAAAGAACTTGAGAAATGGCAAGATGAACTCAAATTGAGAAAGAAGTATGATGGTGGGACTGAAGCCTTGGATAAAATGTTAAGCCAAAAGAATCATTCCAAGGAAAATGGAGGATTAGGATGTGGTATCGGTGAATGCTCTACAAGCAAGGAGACCTCCCACAAATATATTCAATTTGTCTCCTCAAATGGATATGGAAAGGGTCAAACCTTTACTATGAAAAATGCTCTAAAGAAAAGGATAGATCCAACTACAACCAGTGAGGACATGAAGCTGAGGATGAAGAATGGTGCTGCATGGAGGAACAATGTAGATCTTAAAGGAAAAGGGAAAATAGGAGAAGATAGCTTCACTGGAAGCAAGAACATGAGAAGGCAGTCTATAAGGCCTTCCACTAGTAGAAGACAAGGAGATGTTGCTGCCCAGACATCAAGTCAAGTGTGGAAGAAGAACGGATCTGATGGAAGGCCTACAGAGATTGAACAACCCTGGATCCACTCCTAGAGAAGTAGAAATGGAGATGCTAAATCGATAAGATCACCTCATATTTGACAGAATAAATTTGTGAGTAATAAGCCTCTTTTCTCCGGTTATTGCTTTGCATGTAATGCTTATGGTCATAGGGAAGAAGAATGTAGAAAGAGATCTAGAAGGAATAATTTAGGATCTCATGGACATCATGCACATGAGAAAAATGTATCCAGGAGTAGATACATGCATATACCCTCTCCCGGTTATGCTAGAAAAAATCGTTTTGCTGTTCCTAATAAAGTAAATGTTGTATGTTATAACTGCAATGGATTTGGCCATAAAGAGTTTGAATGTAGGAAGAGGAACTTGCAATCATATGGAGGTCGATACAACAACTATGCTCTGCAGAAAAGTGGGTACAAAGCATATGGAAGTCAGAGACTTGCATGGAACCAAAGGAGGAATATCCCTGTAGGAGAAAGAGGTCCATTGGTTTCAGCTGCCAGACACAACAATATGACCAAGAGAAGATGGTCAAACGGGTATGTTAAGAGATTCCCCAATCATGAAGTTGGGATGTATATTGTGTGCTACTATAGAACTGCTTCTATGTGTGATGCAGAATCCGAAAAAGGAAGGACTCATCAACAGAAGAAGGAAATACCTGCTCCCAAGACTGAAAATGGGAAGAAGAATGAGACCAAGCAGGTATGGAGGAAGAAGACCATGGACCAGCACTGTGCATTCATTGCAGAGGTGATATATCCTAAGGCTTAAAGGAGATGCATGACCTTAGGGGGAGTAACATATTGATTAGATCATTCACACCCTCAGTGAAGAAGGACATTTGAAGGAACAAGCAGCTACTGGTATAAAGGAAGTAAATGCAAGATAAGTGTGTGTAGAGGCTGCCTTGTCCACACACCCACAAAATAGAGTTGGATCACTACTACATGTGTCAATGGATGGAGGTTAACATTTGGAATTAGATGCTAAGTGACACAAAATGTCAGGAGTGACAGGAAGGTGCTCCGGTAGTGGTGGTGGACCAGTGGAGGAAACCGATATGTGCAGGATGTTACTAGCATAGATGCTAAGAAGTACTTGCAGGTTATATAAGACAATGAGGTTGGAGATCATTGCAATAGCCCCAATAATATGAAATGTGAAGTTATGTCTCAGGTGGTGTTGATGAAGACCTGAATGACATATGTTGGCCCAGTGGTTAATCATGCAGGCATGCATATTTTTTGGGCTAACCGATTTGATTCTTGACATGATGATAACATAGACTGTGGTGGATATGATGGAGCTAAAGATCATCAGATGATCACATATGCACAACTCAACTGCTACAACGAGATGATTGAAGCCCTGGTATTGGACCTGATCCGCGATAAGGACCTAAGATGTATGACTCAGGAGGAGTTAAAGTGGTTATGATGCAAGGCCGACATGCTTGAACTTGAAAGTGTAAGTGCACTGATTGCCCAAACTGCAGATGATGGAAGTTATAGTAGGAATTCCCAAGAGAGTTTCATTGTTATGGGTATCTACTTGTCTTTTGGCTGGTTGTATTCATAGTATAATCACATTTGATTCTAAAGAAATTTGGGATCAAACGGGAAGTGATGCAGTTTGTCTGACAAGTGAGTAGTATTCATTGACACATCCCTCTGCAATTGAGTATTTTAACAAATGGTATAAAATTTGCATGCTAAATTGGTGTCAGTTGATGGTTGAGTCCTCCATCTCAAGTACTATGATTTGAGAAGATGTAATAATTTTTAACAATCAGTATCAAAGGAGGAGAAAGAATTATGTTAGTGCATGGTAAATGCAAGGAGGAATGATACCCTGATAGTGCCCTTTGCCATTGTTGTCAAAGGGGGAGAAGGATTATGTAGTATACAACATACTACATGTGGTGAGAATCCATGGATTAGAGAAATGGGGAGAGAGATTATGTAGTATGCCAGATACTACATGAGTTGACATCAATGCCAAAGGGAGAGATTGTTGGCATTGGGTTGTCATTGATGTCAACCGGTATGGGATGACTACCGATATGAGAGATGTATGTGCAACAATGTCATGAAGGAGTATAGAATGAGATATCTTTGATATCACCTTGTGTTGAAGAACACCGGTAAGGTAAGAAAGAACATGCCACTTAGAGGAATGATCACTGAGGTCACCGGTACACAAGTTAGTGCCTGACTTGTGTGGATGAGATATATTTGATATCACCTTGTATTGCAAAACACTAGTAAGGTAAGAAAGAGCATGTCACTCAGAGGAATGATCACTGAGGTCACCAGTACACAAGTTAGTGCCTGACTTGTGTGGATGAGGTAGATAGGCTACCGGTACAGTGTATCACCGGTAAGAAAAGGATGTCAACTAGTAAGTGGTGTGTTGACATGGAGAAGTTAGATCAACTAAGTGAGTGGTTGTTAGCTTGCAAAGGTCATGACCAGTGTACAAGCATGATGAGCAAGGTGCTTGGATGTTGTTTGTGATGAAGAAGCAAAATGTTACCTAAATCACATCAACACTGGAGGAGAATGATGAATAGGTCACTAGTATGCTGTGAAGCTATAGAACAACATGACTCCCACTAGATAAAGTTGCAGTCATCATGAGAAGCAATGATTGATAGTGAATGTTCCCACACTAGATCACATGTGCCTGTTTGAAGGTTTGCTGCACAAATAGGGAAGCCACATGAGTGCACTGCAGGATGTAGATGACAAGGACTCATTCCCATTGGTAAGTGGAGCTTATCTCCTATTATGCATAGTGTGCATCATAGTTCCATGAGATAAGGAAGATGTGCATAAGGCAGGTTAGCAATTATGTTGACCAATTGAGTAGTTCACCGGAAGAGAAGCAAAATGCAAGGTTGATGACAGACCGGTTTGAGGGTTTAACCGACAGGGTTAGTAAACTGGTAGATGAACCTGGTAATGGAATTGGTCAGTGATCCAATCCATACCGACATAGTTGTTCAAACAGAGAAGGGTGCCGACATGGAAGCCAGGTGAAGATGAAGTGGCAAGCGTGCAGAGGTCGGTGGAGTGTCATGTAGAGATAGGTGTTTCTACAGGTGTGCACTTAATATGGATCTCGTGATTTGTGGATCGGATCTAAAGAGTGCTGCTTGAGGAAGAATGAGCAACAAAGACAAATTAGGGAGTTGTTGGTGCCCGGATCTAAGCAAGAAGATCAGATTGTGAGAAGACCTCGTGAAGGAAACAACAGAAACATTAATGGCGTTTTGATAGAGGCAGGTCAAGAGACGAGGTCATGGTTGCCAAGATTAGAAGATGTGTATTGGAAGGCGCATTAATGGAGGAGATGTACATGTTGTCTGGGAGATCAGATCAGACAATATCTGATTGTATTTGGTTTGCCTCGAGGTTGATGAGGAAACCCTAACCGCCTGAGATTTGAATTTGCTTTTGGCGGGAAAACCAGGCTATAAATATGTGAGCCAAAGATATTGATAGTGCCACTGAATAGAAGAAGAGAGTGCTGCTGAAAATTGATTGAGTGTTACTTCTGCATGTGAGAGCAAATTAGTCAAGTGCTCAACAAGTATCTGAGAAGAGACTGAGTATGAGGGAGAGCCAAGTTGAAGTATTCAACCGGTAGCAGTGCAGACCCGGTAGTGTCCATACCAGCAGAGCAGAAGTGAAGGAAGTTGTAGAGAAGGTAGACATAGAACCGACAAAGTATAGTACTGGTAAAGAGTAGAGCAGTGAGGAGAAGATCCTATAGAGAAGAATAGAGGAGAAGTGAACCGGTAGAGTTTACCGGCAATGCAACAGTAGATGAGAGCAACATAAGAGTGAGCCGATGCATTAGAGAGGGTGTCTCACTGATAGAGTGAGGTAAATGAAATGGTTGCAAGATTCACTTGTAACAGAATGATTAATTTTGTATGTGAAGTTATATTTGAGATCATTGAGTTGTAGCTCAGTGCAGGGGTTGTAGCTCCTTTGGGTTGTAGCCCATAAATAAGTTAGGGGTTGTCTCCTTGGGTTGGTGCCCTAAATAATGGGTTGGTGCCCTAAATAAGGGGTTGGTGCTCCTTAGGTTGTAGCCCTAAACATTGTAACAAAGATTTATTGTGAGGCTGAATTGGAGCAGTAGACTCCAGTAGCATTGCTCAGCGAGGTTTTTCCCATCTTGGGTTTTCCTCGTACATACTGGTGTTATGTGATGTCCCTTTGTGTGTTTGCATTTGAGTTGGTCTCCCCACTAACTGATAAGTCTACATTGTGTTAGATCTAATAACTGGTCTGCTCACATAGGAAAATTTAAGGGAAAATTTTGAGAACCACTGATTCACCCCACTCTCAGTGGTGCATTGTGTCTAACAAATTGATGGCAAGAGATTTCATGTAGAGTAAAATTAAGTAAAAATAATTGTATGATGTGAAATATAGTAACAAGTATTTTATCTTTTCCAAGGGAAATTTAGAATCACCCATATTGTATTGTAATGTGTATAAATGAATGCCCCAGAATGGGGAAGTTAATCAATGTGTTGTGTGCAACGATGGAAAGTGTGGTAAGTGTACAAGATAACATAAATTTAATTATGCAAGGTTAATAAGATATAAAAGGCATAAATACTAATTGAAAAATTAATGTAAAAAGGAGAGATAATTGAATTATGAAAAATAAGAAAGAAACAAAGTAAATAAAGAATAATTAAAATGTCAATCAACATATGCACAAATTGTGTATGTTAATATCATTAGAATGAAAAGAGCACCACAATAACAACTCAATCAATAAGGTCAATTGTAAACCAAAAATGAAAGGTAACTAAATTTTTGGTAAACATGAATTGCAATGTGTTAAGAACACTTGCATTCCTTTGCACCATCCCAAATCCATAAAAAAATACATTATAATAAATAGGATATAAGAAAATTGTATAATGTGAAGGGAAATAGACCATGTTTAACAAAAAGTCATTTTCATAATCACTTATGTCAACATGAATTATAAAAAGTGATATTATGTCATTCACTAAGTATTAATGAGCATAAGGATGAAATGCATTCAAAATAGGAACCTAGTTAAAATAAAATAAGGCATGAAAATTCATAGTCTCGAGTGATAAGTAATAAAGAAAGAATTGAAACAACATGTGATTAGAGCCACCATCTACAAGAGTTATCTTATTTCCAATCTAAAGGTGAGAATCCCCCTAGATTAGCCATATGGCTCTAGAAATTCATTAAAGTGGTTCATTTAAAAATAAGTTATCTAATTTAATATTCTTAGGTTTATATTTAAGTATTTTTTTATTTTCATTTTCGTTTCTTATTTGTAATAAATTTGGCAACTTTTTAGAATATGTAGTTCCATGTTGTGAATATAAGTACCGTTTTAATTATCATATTATTAGTTATTTATTTAAAATCATATTCTTAGTATTTTCTTGATTTCGATAGAAGAAGAATTTGAAGAATATTTCATTTTAGTTCAATTTTTCTCATATCCTTTAATACAACATTAATTAATGTTTTCCATTCTTTCAACTTTGTTATTTGAAACATTCATATACATCATATATGAAATCTTACTAGACTCAACTTATGTCTCTTTTTGGTTTGTAAATAAATGTTTATATAGTAGAATTGAAATTTCCTAAAAATGGTTGGTATGAATCTTTTGGAACAATAATTTATTTCCTTTTTTGGATGAAGTGTATGTATTGATGTAATATGAAGGTAATTAATCAATTATGTTTTTCAATCTAAGATCTACCAAGAAACATGCTAAACCTATTAGATGTATGAATGATCTAAAATAATATAGATTCAACTCTTTACTAAATTTTCAATTTTAAGACAATTCAACTAATTTTATTTTACAATATATGACTGGAACATTTCAATGAAAATATTATTTATTTAAATAAATTAAATATGAATTGGTATTCACATTAAAATGAGACCTTAGATCTACCATGATTATATTATCTAGAATTATGAATTGGATGTCCTTTGATATAAAGATGGCCTATGATAACTGTAGACACCCAAAAATGGTCAACGCTTGCGAGGTCATACTTTAACATTTGCGCATTGCCTCATTTTAGGTTTTTGCGTCGCATTAACATTTCTCCTATGTCACGCACTTGGTCTTTATCATTTGCGAACATCGAGTCATTCTTCTACATTATTCAATCATCTCGTCCTCAAATTTGGTCTTCTCGACAACATTATCCAGTCATGATTTTGATCAATTTTATCCTGTCGCATCAATGTGCGTATTCATTTGTCATCATTTTGGACATCGTCAATCCTAATTAGGGTTTTGTCCTCCTGTCAATCTTATCAATCTTATCATCAATCTCATCATTTTGGACATCGTCAATCCTAATTAGGGTTTTGTCCTCTTATCGATCCTGTCAATCTTACGATCAATTTGTCATCGATCGTTGTCCTCTTATCAATCTTGTCGATTTATCATCAATCCTTCAATCTTGTCGTTTTACGATCAATTTGTCATTGATCGTGGTCATGTCTAATCTTGTCATCTTGCAATCTATTTTGTCAATTTTGTCATTTTGCAATCAATTTTGCTATCGATCATTGTCTGTCTCAATTATGTCAAGTTGGATCAATTTGTCATTGTTCCTTGTCAATTGGCGCATCTATCAATCAAATCATTCTGTCGCATTGGTCCTTTATCAATTCAAAATCATGACATTAATTATCTCTAATCAAGACCTAATTGTCATCTTCGCATTTCTAATTTGTCTTCTAGGGTTTTATGATTTGGTCATTTAACCTAATTTGCCATTTCTTCCTCTAGGATTACTAAATTATTTATTAATCCTAAGTCTTCTTATTACAATTAAATCTTTATTTAATTGGCTAATTATTCCTCTTTGTGAATTGATTAATAAATGAAAAATTATTAATTAATTCACTAATTCACTAAATCCTATTTTTCATCAATTTCTAATTCCAATTTCCTAATTTGTCATCAATTTCATTTTGCTAATTTTCAAATTTCTAATTCCTTTTCCCTCCTAATTCATCTCCTAATTCTATGGGAGTGGCATTTCAATTTGTCATGAAATTGTCATAATTGATTAATCAATCAATTTTGACATGAAATGTGTCATAATCAATCAATCAAATTGTGCATGGAAAATGCATAATTTGTCATAATTTGTCATATTGATTTGCAATTTCTATTTGAATTGCATCATGCCAATCTTGTCATTTATCCAATTCTTCTATAAATTGGATAATTTTCTTCAATCAATCCCTTCTTGAATCTTCAAATCCTTGAATCCCTTCAATTACTTCTTGAAATCCGAATTGCTGTCATACTTTAACATTTGCGCATTGCCTCATTTTAGGTTTTTGCGTCGCATTAACATTTCTCCTATGTCACACACTTGGTCTTTATCATTTGCGAACATCGAGTCATTCTTCTACATTATTCAATCATCTCGTCCTCAAATTTGGTCTTCTCGACAACATTATCCAGTCATGTTTTGTATTTTGATTGATCTACTTGTTTTAATGATTCCTAATTTCTACGCTACATTAAATGGTGAACCCGATGTGAATACTAACCTTCTAACCATCTTACTATGTTTTGGAGTGCTTCTAAGCTGATTTGCAGGTCAAAACTCAAAAACAGGGCCGTGCAGTGCATTCTGGACACATCCTGTGCCTGTGTAAAGCATCTTGCGCCTGTGTTGAAGAGTCTTGCGCCTGTGTCAAGACATTCTGCGCTTGTGTCCTATCTTTTGCGCCTGTGTAAAGTCCAGATCAGAGGGTAAAAAAATGCAGTTTCTTTGAAATTTTTGATGTTTTTGCATTCTGTTTTCTGTGTTTTGGATTTTGGTACTGATTATTTGTGCAGGATCTTGGCTTACGCATGACAAAGACTAAAAATCAAACTACTAACATGTGTTATGTAGATTCGATGGTCAAAGACTACAAATCAAACTTCTGACATGTGTTTTGCAGGTTGCCTTGGAGAAACAACCAAATTGTGTGTTTGAGTTTTTTAATTAAGCACTTAGTGATTTATAAATAGGTGGGAATGAACCTTTGTTTGCTTTGTTTGTTAAGTATGACATTGGAGTAGGAGAGTATGCTCTCATCCTTCATAGGGTGATCAGAAATCCAGATCTTCGATACCATGCTTGTGTTGTTGATTGTTTGTCTCCATTAGAGGGCCTGCCTTCTTGACCACTTTGCTTTAGCAAGCAAGTGATAATCGTGAGAAGGGGACGACCCAAAGTGAGTACGGCTAGAATTCCTTAGCATTCTAACTCACTATAAAAAAATACCTGATGGGCGAAAGCTTTGAAGGAAGTGTTACGTGGGAATTGCAGTTACTTGGGAAGTGATGCCCCTTGAAACTCTTTCTCATATCAACATCTAAGTAGGGCCTCTTGGTCTAAATCGCGCTTGCGTGACTACATTTGTTGGTATCTTGATGGGCTTAATGTCTCAATCATGCTTGCATGACATCAAGGAGTAATGCTTAACAGAAATCCTTACTACACACCTTGTTTTTAGAGGCCAAAAACCCTTCTAGTTGCTTGAGAAGGACAAATTCGGATACTTGGAAGAGATACTAAGTTCGCCATGGGGAGATTCCATGGGGACTGATGCTTGGCTGCCCTGAGAAGTGAGTGCCGTGGAGGGGAGCCCGTGGGGTCAAGCATCTATGTATTCTCCTTGAATCTCATAATGAGTCTACCTCTCAAGTACCTAATGTCTTTGCCTACCCTAAGGAATGTGGAAATGAGCATGATTGCCTTGAGTCTAAGTTGCAATATCTTGTATTCTTTGATTGTCAAAAGTTGAATACCATTTCAAGAACAAGCACATTGATATAACATAAGATCAAACACCAAAGATATTCATCCAACAAACATTCAACAAGATTCAAAGATCATACTTCAAGCATGGTTGTCCAACATTGGTCAAAAACTTGTCTCAACTCTTATGTCACTTGCATTTAGGTTCATTCTAGTTTGCATTTTGCAAGTTCATTATCAAGTATCAAAGTTAGGATTCACCTAAGTCATACTTCTTTTGCATATCAATAAAAGTCATCCATTTACATGAGTCCTCTTGCATAAGAGCAATATCTTTTCATAATTAAACCTTAGGTTTCATCTTAGGTTGACATTGTCATACATTTGCATTTGCATAGCCCAAGTCTCTTCATTAAACCTAAGTCATTGTCATATCATATTAAGATCATATACATATTAATTATCCTTTCGCATATAGTCTCAAAACCTAGGTCTTGTCATACTTAAGCAATCCAAATCTTTGATAAACCCTAAGTCATTGTTAAGAGGTCTAGACCTTATCAAAGTCCTTTGTCCTTTTGTCATCAATATCATTTCGTCAAACCTAGCTTAGTATCCAAACATATAGGGGAGACATTGTCATCTTATCCTTTGTCAATTAAGTCCTTTTGTCCTTTGAGGTCTAGATGTCATTTCAATATTCTAAGGGTCTCTTTTAGATTTGCATTTCAAAAGTTTGTCAAAATCTTCAAAAACAACCAAAAACATAGATTGCATTTTCATTTATTTAGTTTGCATTTAGTTGCATATCATATATTATCCTTGAAAAAATTCCAAAATTATTGCATTTGCATAGTGACATGTCTATTGAAACAAGGTTCCAAGCACCAATGATGCAACAAAGTTTGACATATCAACCGACAATGCAATCACAATTCTATTCAACCCAACAACAAAGCAACATTGGTCAAACTTATCATGATGATTTAAATGTCCAAATACAAAAACTAGAGGAGAAACTAGCTCAAGAAAAGGAGATATTGGAGCAAAAAGTGATAAACAGTGAGAAGATAAGATCTCAAATGTCCAAAATGTTTCAAAAATTTCCAGGTCAAAATTTTGAGCCAATTAATGTAAGATCTCTTCTTGAACGATCAGACATACCAGCTCTCCTCTCCCAAATAGAGATGATGAAACAATTACAAGAAAGGAGACAACATCAATTTCAACATTATGTGCCTCCACAACAAGAACAAGAAGGTGTTTACTATCAATCATATTTTCAACCATCACAACCAATGACACAACCAATTGTTCAACATATGCAACCAACACAACCAATGGTTCAATTTCAACAAAATGTCCAACCAACTATACAATGTCAACAAATGGTTCAACCAATGGTGGAATATCAATGTCAACAACCACAATCACCAATTCAAAAACAAAACTTGCAACATGCACCAAGCCGAATTTTGAACATGTCAAACCAAAATGATCAACATCTAGTTCAATATCAAAAAATGACATCAAATCAAAAACAAGTTCAAATTCAATCAACATATCAATGTCAACAACTACCACCAAACATTCAAAAACAAAGGTTGCAACACACACCAAGCCAAGTTTCAAACATGTCAGAACAGTTAAACCAAGTCCAATATCAAAACATGACATCAAATCAAAAACAAGTTCAAATTCCAAGTCCAACTATGTCAAAACCTCGAAAGAAAGGTGGCCTTATTGCAATGCTCTTAAGGAAAAAACTAAGTGAGTCTTTTGAGGAAGATAAAGATAATACACTTATGTCTAGCAATGCCTCATCCCCTCACAAGAAAATTGACTCTCCAGTGGCATCTATCCCTACACCTTTAAAAGTTTCACAAGAACCTTCCATATTGTCCTCATCAAACAATACACCCAAGGATGCAATTATCCAAGAGCTATCCATAATTGATTGCCACGATAATCCAATTTGTGATGCACATCCTTGTCATATTTCAGAAATACAAGACCCAATGCCACCATGCACTTTATTGCCATTCCCTATTTTAGAGGACCCCATTCGAAGTCCCTCTTCCTCATGTTCAAGCATTGATTCCTTGCCAGAATCCATCACAAATTTTCAAAGTGCCTTTCCTTCATGCCAAAGCATTAATCCCTTGTCAGAATCCTCCATGCATATCCAAAGTCCAACCTCATGTCAAGAGGATAGTTTAGAGCATGAAGAAACGTGTCCTAAGGAAAATCAAGATCAAGATCCTGAAACCTTATCATCCCATCCAATTGTTGACCAGGACCCCATCTTCCCAGAAACTCATGATGATTCTCCTATTCTTGTCCATCATATCCAAAGTCCTATTAACACTCCATTCCCTGAGCAAGATCAAGATATCCTAGTCCATCCAATCCCAAATGATCCCCTTCCATTTCATGAAAAAAATGTCCTTTCAAATCCTATTGACATTCCACTTCCTAAACAAGATAAAGATATTCCTTCCACCCTTTCCGATGATCCCATTGAAAGTTCAGAGCAAAGCACCTTTAAAGAGGATTCCAATGATCTTCCTCCTTGTCAAGATCAAATCATTCCTTCAGATCCTCCACAAGATCCACTTGTCCCTCCATCTCCACATCCTAATCCAGCATATCCACTCAAAGAGTGCATTTCTTTTGGTGATCCCATTATTTCTCCCGTCCCATCTCTTGAAGAGCCTATCATTGAACCATGTCCACTACATGATTCTAATCCCCCTCATGATCCTGATACCCTACATGATCCTAATCCCCCTCATGATCCTGATACCCTACATGATCCTAATCCCCCTAGTGATCCTAATACCCCTCATGATTCTAACGTGTCAGTGCAAGATGTTCATGAACCCTCGACATGCATAATGGGTTCTTCCACTTTGGTGCAATCCGATCCACTTCAAGATCTCATTATTTCTCTCATATCACATCCACCTCATAATGAACTCGCGTCTTCTTCCCAAAGAAAAGAGTATCCTATTAGTCAAAATATTAATAAAAGCAAAGGGGTAGACCTTCACAAGAAAGAACCCCTTCATATCAAAGAAGAATATACTAATGTTCATGGCTACAAAGCTCACACTCAAGGTGTTGGTATCCCTTCAAAGTCAAAATCGAAATGTCCACCTTCCCCGTCATCCCTTCCATCCATTCTAGGTCCCTATATCCCTCCATCTCCTATGCAACATCAACAAAGGCACACATCTTGGAGAACCTTCCATCCATCCCACATGCCTCCATATCATTCCCATCCACACCGACATTCATTCCCTCCTCCAAGCAATTTGGATGCCAAGTATAAAAGTCATAAGTCTAGCAATCCACATGTATTCAAAGATCAACATGTCCAATCTAATCGACATGTCAAAACAAAGAGCAATATGATCTATAAAGAAAAGGAAATATCCAAAAGGCCACAAAGGCCCATTGAGCAAAATAAAGCAAAGTCAAGATCTATATGGGTTCCTAAATCCCTTGTGCAAGCAATGCACTCCAAGGAACCACAAAAGCATGAAAAATCAAAAACCATGTGGATCCCTAAGAAGCTCCTTGAAGCACAAAGAGAAACATCAAACTTGGCATCCAAAATTGTTATTCCTCCATCCAAACCTCTCAAATCTATTCCTCCATCACCTTCATCATCCATTTTGGGCTCTTATGTCCCAAAATCCCAAGCTATTCCTCCATCCAAATCTTACAATCCAAAATACATTTGTCCTCCATCAGTCTATCACCCCTCAAGGTGTGTGCCAATGTTGATCTTGCCTTCATTTCCATCCACTGAAGCCCAATTCTTCCAATACCCTATCCATTATCCAATGCATATTTTCCATCCTTCCATCCCTCTCGTCCAATCCTTTGCATAAATCATTGCCTTAGTTTCATCTCATTGTCCATGTCCTTATCCTACCAACATCTTTGAGCATACTTTTAAAGGTCATGGTCCAATTTTTTAAGGCTACTATCCAACCAAAAAGACGCTCGAGTCCTTCTTCCATCCCCTATCATGTGTCCGTCTTCTATTGAAAAAGTCAAAAATCAAAAAAAATTGAAAAAAAAAAAAAAAGACAAAAGAAAAAGAAAAAAAGTAAAGAAAAAATAATTCGTCCACTGGTGAAAACCTGGCAAATAGGCACCTTGGGCAAGTACCATGATGAAAACTTGGCAAACAGGCGTCATGCGTAATCTATGAACTTCTTGCACACTACACTTGGGGGCAGGTTTCCTCCTTCATATCTCATTGCCCTTCCTTATCCTATCATATCATGTCATGTCATACCCTTCCATTATCCTATCATCCCTCATGTCCATTTTCCCTTTCCATCTTTGATCTTGACAAGGCTAAGGATCGTCATGAGAATCATGTATCTTGTTTGCAGCTTTCAGTCTATCATAGCTTTTGGTCATTTATCCATTTGCTTATTATAACCTTTCATCCATATTCCCTAGCTTATTGCAACTTTCTACCACTATCCCTTAGCCTACCCCGACCTTCTGTCCATGTCCTTTATCCATTCTTGGTCTTGCTTATCCTATCCATATCATATCGCTATCCATACACTCTTTTTGTCCCTTGATCTTGATCTGACATAAGGACGTAAAATTTAAAACATGGTTTCAAAAACCTCTTGACATGTCCCTCATGCCATATCACTGCTATACATTGTCATATCCAGTCTCTTGTCCCATCACACAATAGCTCTTGGAAATTGCATCCATATTGTCTCCATAATAAAAGGCCTTTGTCTTTCCTCTATCCATCATTATTTCAGCAAGCCTATTTATTCACTTGTCATATTCCTTGCCTTGCTAGACACTGGGGGCAAAATCTGAAAAAATTCATAAAAATGGCAAAATGTCCTGAAAAAATTCATAAAAATCTCAAAATGTCCTGAAAAAATTCATAAAAATCTCAAAATGTCATGAAAAAAGTCATAAAAATTGAAAAATGTCATGAAAAAATTCACAAAAATTGAAAAATGACCTGAAATAAGATCATAAAAATTGAAAAAAGTCCTGCAAAAAAAAAATTCAAAAAAAATCAAATAATGTCCTGAAATAATCCAAAAAAAATCAAATAATGTCATGAAAAAAATTCAAAAAAAATCAAATAATGTCCTGAAAAAAATTCAAAAAAAATCAAATAATGTCTTGAAAAAATTCAAAAAAAATCAAATAATGTCCTGAAAAAAATTCAAAAAAAATCAAATAATGTCCTGAAATAATCCATAAAAAAAAAAAAAAAATCAAATAATGTCCTGAAAAAATCCATAAAAATCAAATAAAATCCTGAAAAAAGAATGAACACAAAAAAATTGTAAACCTCCAAAAACCAAAACACGCATTTTGCAATAAAGTATTCCCTTTATGCATCGACAGATCACTGAGCATTCCTCCAACGACTCGCAATCAAACATCGTGCTTTAATGAAATCATGCTTTAACCAGATGAACTTTTTCAACTCAAACCAAACATTCAAATTGATCAAAATTGTCTTATCAATTGAATATCACCATCAATATCACTTGTCCTTGTCACATTATCATGGGTCTTATACAGGGTGTGGTATACTCGAAACCAGACTGTGTCCTGTCTTAGACGGGGTACCGCATTTCCTGAAACCAGACAGCATGATCGTCCTATCAGCACGTTCAACTTTTGACACTAAAGATCAAGATGTTTGTTTGATTTGCTTGAATTTGTGAGTCTTATCTTCTTATCGATTTATCTTTGGCTTCGGTCATGTGCCTATGTTGCTCGATGATGTCACTGAGTGATTTAGAGTGACCAGGATGGCTCATGATCCTTTTCTTTTTTTGATTGTGATTGTCGTTTGTCTATGATGTGTCTGTCTTTTGCAAATCGGGTTGCATTTCAGCTCTGGCCTTCAATGCCATGATGCTACGCATCCATTTTGCTAAATAAAAATAAAGGTTCTCACCTACAAAGTGCATTACTGAAAGCAAATTTTCATCATCTCTAATTGTCCTCTGTCTTATTTCTTCTTACTAACACTTCTTCTGTCCGGTCGGATAGTCAGTTCGGTTAGGTGAATTGCGCTTGTGTCTTCCTACACAAGCGCAGAACATCATACACAAGCGCAGGTTTAGATGACACAAGCGCAGATGTCCATTTTGGTGTCCCCTGTGGGTCCCGCAATGTCCCGTAAGCCATCAAAATTCATGAAATCAAAAACATGGGTTTTCGAGATACATACCGCTGCTCCTGCGTCCTCCGGTCGTCTGAATGTGCGTACACGTTCTCCAAGGTGATCCGCCATTGGAATGTTTGCCATCTGTCTGCAAGTGTCCTTGTCCAGAGCAACAAATCCTCCTCTTTCGCTACTGCAAATGAGTCATTTTCACCCTCTTGGTCTCATTTATGGCTCTTTGTCATTGCATAGATGGACGTGCATCCTCTCCATCTTATGTTGGTCGCGGTCTTGTGCACCTTAAATTGCTTGTCCTTCATGCATCCGATCTCCGATTGTCGGTCCGTTCGATCCTGTCATTTTTATCGATCAATTGGCCTCTTTTCTGCATGTTTCCGGCCAATTCCTCGAGGGGGCATGCATATGTCATTGTTATTATCTGGGGCATTTTCATTATTGTTCTTTGAAACAACGCTCAGAATCGCATTGTCTCAAAGAGGGGCAAAATGTAGACACCCAAAAATGGTCAACGCTTGCGAGGTCATACTTTAACATTTGCGCATTGCCTCATTTTAGGTTTTTGCGTCGCATTAACATTTCTCCTATGTCACGCACTTGGTCTTTATCATTTGCGAACATCGAGTCATTCTTCTACATTATTCAATCATCTCGTCCTCAAATTTGGTCTTCTCGACAACATTATCCAGTCATGATTTTGATCAATTTTATCCTGTCGCATCAATGTGCGTATTCATTTGTCATCATTTTGGACATCGTCAATCCTAATTAGGGTTTTGTCCTCCTGTCAATCTTATCAATCTTATCATCAATCTCATCATTTTGGACATCGTCAATCCTAATTAGGGTTTTGTCCTCTTATCGATCCTGTCAATCTTACGATCAATTTGTCATCGATCGTTGTCCTCTTATCAATCTTGTCGATTTATCATCAATCCTTCAATCTTGTCGTTTTATGATCAATTTGTCATTGATCGTGGTCATGTCTAATCTTGTCATCTTGCAATCTATTTTGTCAATTTTGTCATTTTGCAATCAATTTTGCTATCGATCATTGTCTGTCTCAATTATGTCAAGTTGGATCAATTTGTCATTGTTCCTTGTCAATTGGCGCATCTATCAATCAAATCATTCTGTCGCATTGGTCCTTTATCAATTCAAAATCATGACATTAATTATCTCTAATCAAGACCTAATTGTCATCTTCGCATTTCTAATTCGTCTTCTAGGGTTTTATGATTTGGTCATTTAACCTAATTTGCCATTTCTTCCTCTAGGATTACTAAATTATTTATTAATCCTAAGTCTTCTTATTACAATTAAATCTTTATTTAATTGGCTAATTATTCCTCTTTGTGAATTGATTAATAAATGAAAAATTATTAATTAATTCACTAATTCACTAAATCCTATTTTTCATCAATTTCTAATTCCAATTTCCTAATTTGTCATCAATTTCATTTTGCTAATTTTCAAATTTCTAATTCCTTTTCCCTCCTAATTCATCTCCTAATTCTATGGGAGTGGCATTTCAATTTGTCATGAAATTGTCATAATTGATTAATCAATCAATTTTGACATGAAATGTGTCATAATCAATCAATCAAATTGTGCATGGAAAATGCATAATTTGTCATAATTTGTCATATTGATTTGCAATTTCTATTTGAATTGCATCATGCCAATCTTGTCATTTATCCAATTCTTCTATAAATTGGATAATTTTCTTCAATCAATCCCTTCTTGAATCTTCAAATCCTTGAATCCCTTCAATTACTTCTTGAAATCCGAATTGCTGTCAAACTATCAAATTTTAGTTCTAGTACTCTTGAGCTTTTTGCTTTCAATTGTGAGAGCACTTGTAGGTGAGATCCACAAAATTATTGAAGAGGAAAGAACAACAATGGAGCCGCATGGAAGGAGTATTCAATCTTGAATCTGGTTTGCATAATGTTTTCTTTTGAATGCTTCATTTTCATACCTTCATTGAATGTGCTTTAGAATTAGGTTCATTGCAATGAGTATTTCTTTGATTGAGCTATCATGTCTAATGTTTTGATTTGATATACTTGTCTTGTGATGAATCCTAATTTCTATGCGACAATAACCATTATTTGGAATCTCATCATTCGATAAATGTAATATAAATAGAACGACTATGAGAAGATGACTCTTAATAACAATAACACATTTTTTTATAATAATCTAATGAAGAATTTGGTTACTCATTTTTGTTTCATCTTCCAAAATAAGCTCTATATTATTATGTTTATCATATCCTGGAAAGGGATTGGTATTGATTTGGGGATTTTAATTTAGACGAGGGTGAATATTTTGTCTCATAATGTATTCCTTCTATACATGAATCTTTTTTAATTGTATATCATATGTTATATCTTATTTTTTTAAAGTAATTTCATCACTGTGTACTAGGACCATTAATTCTATGACACACAAAAAAATTATATGCATGGAATAATTTAAGAACATATGTAGAAGTATCTAATTATCATTTAAGTGGTAAAGTTATAACTTGCACTAAGCTAATATTTTTTACACTCCAAAATCAAGGGGGTCATTGCATAAATTTTTTTTCTTTGTATTTGAATTTTAAGACTAATATAATAGTTGAAGTGTATTAATTATGGTTTATAGGATAAAAAATAGTCTTAAGTTGTTATTTTGGAAATGATCCTTCATTATCCTTCTTAATTATCCTTCTTGATTGGAATTTGAAAGGGAGAGATGATGGTGGTGTATGAGAACTATGTGAATAATAATATTTCAAAAGCTTGATATCTAATAATTGGAAATTATAGTCCACCACAATAATATATAATCCTATAAATGAAAAATAATTGGGAATTAAGTGTTTGTTTTTCCTAAGGTAAAAACATATTACTCATTTATTTTATTCATGTATCTTGTTACATCCCTAAACCTTAAACTATGTAGTTAATTAATTTACATTGTTTTTATCAACTATTGATTTTTTTAAAGTGGTACAATTATTTTCTATAATTGACATAGCCATGTTTATAATGGTTGATTCTATCATGTATGAATTTACTAATTTATTTGTGAATGTTGCAATTGCTCTAACTGATTCTCTGATATATCCAATATTTTTCATGAGGTCCTAGTATTAAACATAAATGGCCACAACCAAATCTTTTACTATTTATTAAATTTTTACATCATTTCTTGTCATGACCAAAGTACGTTTTATACTTCCTATTCATACTTATATGTGTTTTCATTGAAGTTTATCTTTTCTAAAATCTTAAGGGAATCACATATATCCAAATAAAGGATAAGTGAACATTTATAGAACATAATTTGTTGAAGAATTCATTTCAATTACAATATTTTGAGTACATAAAATAAATGATTGTCCACTCTTGATAAAAAATCAACATGTTTTTACATCTAAGCCTATGACAAGGGTTGACAAATCCAACACAACAATAATTTTTTTTTTGAGGTTTGCAACTTAATTTTTAATAAAAGTCAATATTTTTTTTTGAATTTGTTAATAAGATCACTGATTTTCTAATCAATATATCATGAATGATCATGACTAAGGTGTTATATATACTGCTTATAGTTCATTTGATCACAATACAACCATTATTCCCTACAAGTCCTTAAATAATCAACATATTCATTAAATTTTTAAAAAATGATAATAATCTCACAACTTTTGTTTAAATGAAAAAAGACACTTTTAATATCCTTTATTTCAAGAAATATGTGTTCTTTCCATTCTCATATCCCTTAACTACCACTAAAGTAAGGAGATTTTGTGAAAGAAAAATATAGAACCTATTACAAGTGATATTTTTTTATTAATAAACAAAAAAAGTTCTTATGCTTCCCATAACATGTTAATGTGGAAGAACATGCACATAATGGCATATCATTCCTTGATAATATATTCATGGAATGTTCCTATTATAATTTAGCTTTCTTAGAAACTTATGGCTGGAAATAGTTGTGGTGCTTTCTAAGGAATAAATGTTTCTAAGTCTACAACAAGTTTATATTATTTAAGTTCTAATTCAAATTATTTTTGGAACCATCTAGAGGATGATACCTGTTTTGTATCACATGTGCAACCATGACAACAAATGAAGATGTTTTTTACATTGATTTCTTCAAATTTAGCATTACATCATGTTTGCTTCCTAGTCTCAACTCCTTTATTTATTATGTATATATACTTTTCTTTTCCTTATTACCATTCTTTCACTTCTATTAATACTTTATATTTTCAATGGCATTATTTGAAGTAATTAAAATAATCTTTTCATAATGGACATTGGATTAATTACAAGAATTTTAACATGGTTGGATCCATAGAAGACAAGGAAGGTTTGTATCATCACGAGTTGGTATGTTGGTGAGGGATGCTTGGTTCTAAATGCAAAGTAAACTTTTGATTTTTTATCGCAATCGATGCTAGAAACCACCCTCACCCACAATCTTGTTTGCTTGGTCTAATACCTAATGCGATAATGAGAACTTTATTAAATAGACTTGTTTGGCTATATATTAGATTTTTTTTCCTTAAGGTTTTGTTCTTTGGACCACTTCTTAATTAAGTTTTGTATTGAATGGACCACACCATGAATGTGAGTCAACAAAATACAATTTTATCTAAAAAATATTTATATTTTTCATGATAAATGGTTTCTCATATTAAGGACATTCATAACTTTTTTCATATATGTTGTGTAAACATAACAATTGTAGTTAAAAGGTGTGCATCTAGAGGTTGAGGTTGAGCATCTCCAAATTGTTGAATGAACTTAAAGGAGTTCCCATGTTTGATCAAACTTGTGCCACTTAACTCCTCTCATTACTACTCTCCTTCACATGGGTGGGACCATGGCAATTGAAGGTAGAGAAGGAGATTTTGTAGTCATTGCACTTTTTTTCCATCAGCTAGATTGTCTTCTTCCCAAAATGGTTAGATAACATTGGATATAGTAGTTAGAAATCTCTACCACAAAATAAATTTACCTGACAATCTTAAAACATTCCTCCATCCTATTAAATAGAAGAAATATAAAAAGATAAAATTTGAATGGAATATGACAAGTTTATTATTTAATACATTAAGTACCTCCAATGATTAATAAGATAAACCACAAAATACAACCTTATTTCTAAGCTTGCATCCATCTTTCCTGCTTAATTTATATTATTTGTTGACTCACTTTAATTTATTAAAATAAAAAGACTTTTAGTTTTCATCACTTTTTGTAGTTTGTATTATTTATTTATAATGAAGGTTGATCTTTCTCACAGCAGGTCTAACAAACATGGCATGTGGGTCTCATATGGCATGTACCATCTTAAGGAGAGGTCTGAAACTCTCTCCACTAGAGGGAATGAAACATGTTTTTAAAGTGAATTAAAGTCCTTCAGAATCTGTTTGATAGGAAATGTAGAGCCTTTATTAATGCACAGTGTACAATCGACCACTATTCTCTATTATAAAAACAAATTCCTTTTCGAGTTATTGACAGCAACAATGCATGGGACCAGAGACCACAACCATGGTTTCAGCACAATCCCCGTCCCTTGTTAGGCATTTTAATACAGTGAGTTGATATAATATCAGATACATTTAACTCACTCTTATATGCTACCTTCCAAATTGTTAGAACATTTAACAGTTTGCTGTTTCATATGGCGAAAAAGTTAAGAGAAGTTAGAGGGTGCTATCCATGAAACATAATTTGTGTTTCTAGCATTGATAATCTCTTATCAGAACATTCGGAAACCTATAATATCTATAATAAGCTGATAGACAACTTGTGAATAATATATAGTTTTTTCATTGTTGAAAGTGAAGGGTATTCAACCATAGAATTTTTTAATCGTAAAGAAAATGATTGACAATAAACATTCCACCACAGAGAGGGAGCAACCCACTATCTACTGACAAGCCTCTGCCCATTCCTGAATGTGGAATTTATATCACCATTCTTTGCAAGATCTGATTAAAGACAAAACAGGTTAATCACTGCCCACTAATTACCACAAGGTGGGATCCTCATTTCATCTCTTTTCACACAACACTTGCATACATTTGTTTTTGAACAAATTTCCCGGAATGTTGGTTCAAATTGTTGTTGTAGTTCTCCGAGCCTCTATAAGTTACCCCGAATCCTACAATAATATATGAATCTTGCTTCTTTCTCCATTGTCAGTGCAAGTGTTTTGTTGGAGGTGAAAAAGTCTCTTTTCAGATACATAGTATTAGAAGAGAAGAGAAAGATTTGGTGGTGAATTTGACAAGAGACAAAGCAAAAAGCAAGATTATATATGGACGTCTCATCATATGAGACACTAGCCTAGGCATGTGGTACCTCTGGTTTCCCTACTCAACTGCACATCAAGTTTCTGAGAATCTGAGGTCATTGCTGCAGCCCACACTTGAACCTCCTCTCTCTATATAGGGCTGTGAGAGCACACAACTCATACTCACACACTCTTGTGAGATATTCATCACAGTTGAGCACTACTCTCATTGTTTCAGAGCGACTTAAGCCTTTTTTTGTAGGTGGGTGCTTGAAAGATTTTGTCATCATGGGGTTCAAGATCACGGCTCTATTCCTTTTGGGATTTCTTTTCATATCCTGCAGCTTGTTACGAGCCTACAGTCAAGGTAATCTAATGCATAAGTTGTAATGTTGTCAGGTTGAGATCTTTCAAGAAATGGGTCCTCTAGCATAATTTATGTTATAGTAACCAACAGGAAGCATATCTGAAACTGATGAAGGAATTGTACTGTTGTCTGCTTGAAATCTTTCAAGATATGGATCCTCTAGCATAATTTATTTTTTAGTAACCAACAGTAAGCATATCTGAAACTGATGAAGAATTTATAATGTTGTCTGGTTGAAAAATTTCAAGAAATGGATCCTCTAGCATAATTTGTGTTATAGTAACCAACAGTAAGCAAATCTGAAACTGATGAAGAATTTTCAGTGTTGTCTTGGTTGAAATCTTTCAAGAAACGAATCCTCTAGCAAAATTTATGTTATAGTAACCAATTGTGAGCACATCTAAAACTGATGAAGAATTTAGCCTCAATGGTAAATTGCTGACTAGGGGTCTCTTGCAGATCAAATTATAAACAAAGCATTACAAGTGGACCATCCAGCTGCTTCTACAACTGATGATTCATTCCTTCCATCCTTTGGAAAACACAAGGTATGGATATGATATAGAGCTCTCTTATCTTTCTAGATGGATACAAGGGTTTTCTGCTTTATTTGAGGTTTTCGTTTTAAGCCACCCACAAAGACTTGGGTGGCTATATATAAGACTTCTATAAAACAAAATTTAAATCAAACATTATGCTTGACACAATCTTAGATTTGTGTGGCATATATTGTAATCTGATGAACTGTAATGCTATTTTTTTGTTTTTTGGTACAATCTTATCTGATTCATGATTTGTTTCTGTCATAACAGGAGTTTGGTAGCAGAAAATTATTACTGGAAGGGGAAGCATTGACAGAGAAGAAAGTGGGCCGTAGCAGCAATGATAAGGGTGGTGCTGTTAAGTCACCTGAAGCCAGCCATGTACATGCCTCCAAGACTGGGTCTGACGATGAGTTGACAGGTGCCAGTTTGAATCATAAATCTTCACAAAATGAAGGGAAACAATTGGCTTCAAATGAGATGAATAAGTCACCTACACGAGTGCACATACCTCCTCAGATGTTTGGGAAGCCTAATTTTAACGTTGATTATAGTGGACCCCAAACCCACGGCCCTAAGCACCACTAAGTTGGCTCTGTATTTGTTTAAGCGTCATCCAAAGAGGATATTACTAGACAAGAGACGGGATTAACATTTAGAGTTTGGATGTAAGCAGAAGTATCTGTAAACCTAGACCTTAAAAGAGAACAAAAAAATCAGGGCTTCTGTATAGATTTGTAAGAGGCCCATGACTCAAAAATCAAACTAGTTCTGTAAGCTCCATCCATGGGGTAAAATGTATGAATTAGATAGACATCATAATATTCTATCATAGCTCTTACTCCATAAAGTTGGCACATTACTCTCTACTGAAAGAGGGGTGTCTTAAATTTGACAATATGATCCATTTATGAAAACTTAAGTTATATATATATACAAACGAGATTGTTGATATGTGCTTATATGTAGATTGGTTGGTAATCCAAAGATTAAATGCTTAGTACTACAAAAATTATAACAGTTTGAATGAACTGTTATTGTCTTCTATTTGTTCGCAAGCTCTACTGCTTGGCTCTTCAATATTTAAGCTCGACTTATGCATGTCTTTTGATTCTCAATTATGATCACCACGTTATACTTCATAATTCAAGCTTGTTCTTTCTCTTCTGATCTGACTGTAATGTCCCATATTCTTATTTGTTTGTTTGTGTTTTATGTCTTCTTTATACAAGTAGGACTTTTGAGTCTAGTTGGTAACATAATCTAATGGACCACTGTTATTTCTTGCTGCAGAGAAACAGGCTTCTTCCATTTGGACAACTAGGGCAATACAAGTGGTCAATGCAGAGGACCAATCCAACTTAGAGGTATTATATAAAAGTGTTATCTTTTCTTTTCTTTTTCTTTTCTACTTCTGATCTCAAACTTCTATCTCATTTCACAAGTTAAATCATTAGGGTTAGGGTTGGGATTGAAATTACATGATATGAAAGAAAAAGTAAAACCCACTGATAATAGCCACTTCATTTTATCTCAACAGATGAATGAAGAGCAAGGCATGAGGACATCTTTGAAATCGTTCCTGAGCAGCCTTCTCAAAAAATTACACAAGAGGGCATCAGTGGTAAAGGCCTCCTCCAAGAAGCAAATGTCTGGTAGAATTCTTGCTTCTAAGAATGTTATTCCAGATTCAAATACTAAGAAGCTTAGCCCTGCAAGTCCAGCTCCTCCAGAAACATCTCATCCATTTAACTCACATTCAACACAATCAACTGATGATGATAATGGAGAGATTACAAGAATGGACTACACTCCTGCTCAGAGAAAGCCCCCTATTCACAATGAGTCAGCACCATAAATGTGATCAATCAATACAAATAATACTCATAATCTCAGGATGCACCATCTTTTCACCTTATAGGATTAGCCTACTGTAAAGAAAATGAGTGAGACAATGTGTATAAGAGAGTCATATATGTCATATATAGATAAGGACCCATATTTTATGGTCTCTTAGGTTACTTCAACTGAGGGCCATAATTCAACCATACTTGCAGTGCCATTGTGGGCTATTATCCCATTGTCAATATGTGACACTCCTTTCCAAAAAGAAATACAATATCTGTGTGTTTTACTTATTTATTGTGTGTGTGTGTTGAGATTTCCAAAGATTTCCAAACATAACCCTTTTTCCTTAAGCGTGGAACATTCTTTGTCTCTATATTCCTCATTGTAATAAGTTAACATACGGGTTTAACAATATTTGTCGCTCAAACACCATACGCAAGTTTTGTTTTCTGTTCCATCAATGCTGATGGGCATCCATATCTTTACATTCAATGCATGTTGGCATAATCTTGACTGAATAAAGAGGTCTGTAAGAGTTTGTTTTGAGACTTCCATCATTTCCATGTGGTGTGAAGCGGTCTATATGGAAGAAAAGATGATAAGCACGTGAAGCTGATAAGGGACTGGCTAAATGCCTGGTAATTTTCAAATTCTCTCATATATAATGAAGGAGACAGTATAGTTATGGCAATCAATTTTGGTCGAAATGGGTCTGGATGTAGGTATTAAGACAAGCCATCCTAATAATGAGAAACAGTTCTGGTCCATTTGGGTGTGGATGCATGAACGGAGACAAGGTGTCCCCATGAAAACTCTAGGACTTCATTCCCTGGCAGATTCAGAGCCGCTCAATCATCCATCTAGAAGCTTCATTTCCATAATTACCCATCACTCTTCCAAGAGGATGAGATTTCTCAACGCTCACATATGAATGGATTGATCAACTAACAAACCAACATGCTTTGTTTTTCAATGAATTTACTTCTCCAAGGAGATTGTTCTAAGAAAACTTAGATGGCAGCATATCTTTCACAAACTGATACAAAATGCCATTTCATATTGTAATACTGAAAATTGCATGCTCATGTGCTTTTCATTTCATGTTTTGGTATCATTTTGATCAGGTTGTTTTTATATATTGATCAGATTATAAGTTGGTGTATTTTTTGCATGGAAGTTGGTAAATAATATCATTTCAATTTCATATATCTGTATACATCTTAAAGATCTGGATCTAATCTTGTAATCTCTATCATTCATCACCCTAGTTTTGATATATAAATGCAACAATGATCCATGCCACTTCCATCACTCAAATTTGAATCCCATACTTTCAAATCTCAAAATTTAACTTGAACCCATATTCCTTGGTAACCATTATGAGTAAAGCAAAAATTATTTCAAATTGCATGCTAAGATGGTGCTTCAAAGGATATGCCCTAATTAATTATTATTAGCTATAATTAGCTAGATCTAAATTCAAGAGCATTCATGATACATGCATTGAGAGCATAACTAGAGCATTGACATTACATTATCATACATACTACATGGATGCTTGTTGTTTTTTATGTTTGTTCATTGTCATTCAATCAAATTACGATAAGGTTTGACTAAAAAGGTATCCTCTACCTAACAAACTCTTCAATAGTGTTTCTAAACATTTTTAGCCAATCGTTATAAGTCACAAGTACAATGGTGAATAGGTTATAGGGGCATCAAGAGGAGTTCACAACCCAACTCTATGTGTAATTTTGCACATGGGTTTTATTTTGTGATAACAAAGATCATTTTTCACACTTATAGAGGTGAATTGGATATTCGTACAATTTTTTATTATTATTGATGTAGTCATCTAACAAGCATCATTTTCTCTTGCCATTAAAGATTATTTCTATCTATCACAAGAATTCCTTCACGACATCTAGAACTAAGTACAATATTTAAATTTATTTAATTATTTTAATTAATTTTTTGTGTTTATTGCAGTGTTAGTTATTAATTTCAACTAGTTATCCGAGGTTAGATTCAAATTTATCATTGTCATTTGATTAAATTGCCTTGGTTATTTATATAAGGTGTTATTCACATTTACTGCAATTGACAAACTTGATATTCTTACACTCCTTAGGGTTTTCTCTAAGTAGGATTTATTCCTTCTATCTAAAGGGGTTGAGATCTAATTTTTATTGATCCTCCATCTCAGATGTAATTAGTGTTTGGATCCACCTTTTGATTGTGTGTCTTAATTAGTATTAAGGTTTGAACCTTTATTTCATGGTATCTCTTTGATCTTAATATAGAAGCATCTTAGGGGTTGATTAATCTTGCATCACCCATATTTTCTTTATTGTATTACAATAAATTTCTACTTAGATCTTTATTTTATGGTTCTAATAGTATTTCATATTGATTCTATGATAACATGAATATGTTGGATCCAAACCTTTGTTGCCACATAGAGTACATAAGTTGAAGCACATCTAAACTCATACAATGTCACCACAAATTAAAATTTTCATTTGAACAACATGTGTCATCATACTATGTTGTCTCATTCATATTCTAGATTTAGGAATTGTGTGATATTTCAAAGAGTGAATTATTTGTTCTTTAGCCTTCTATCTCATTTTTTTATTCCATGACTTTTGAAATGATTAACCAGGGTCAGTGCAAGAAGATGAGTCCACTTTTTGGCCAAAAAGTGGAAGTGTTTTCCCTGATTTTCAGATTTTGTCTCATTTGAGCTTAAATTTTGAAACACTTAGAGATTGAATCTTGGAAAAAGTCAGTTAATATAAAAGATAGCCCTCTGAGTGTACTTTCCAAATATGTAATTTATTTTAATACCCACATAATAAAAAATAACTTTTTGAATGGAGTTTTGAAAACTATGTTTTAAAAATGATTGTTTCAGGACCATACCATGCATGTGTACGACCCACACTTTTTTGACACAATTAAAATTATTTTCTCAAACCATTTTGGGAAATGGTTTGTAACACACTGAAGATTGATGAGCATATTTTTTTGTATTTTTTTTTGTAATATTTTTTTTTAATTAATATTTTAATGGTTGTAATTATCTGTTTAAAAATTTGACGTGTATGACCCACATAATTTGATGTAAACTTAACATTTTTTTATTTTATTTTTTTAAAACACAAAAGAATTTTTTGTAGATTGATGACATATAATTTTTTTTCCAAAATTCTTTAAAATAAAAAAGTTATTAAATTAACAAAATTAGTTAATATTTCAAATTTATGGACCCGATTTAGTATAAATTAAATAAAAAATAGTTAAAATAATCAATTTTTAAATAAATTTACATATTTAGAATCTAGACAGTATAATCTGAAATGGGTTTTAATTTCGTATAAAAATTCTCTGATTAGAGGCATGTAAACTTTTTCAGAAGTTCATATTTGTGCTTTCATTCATGGAGATTTTGAATTTGCAGGTCCATGTCTCAGGTGTGGCCATCCTAGGCCTATCCCGGGCGTAATCCCGAACCAAGTGGCGGGTTGTGGAATCAACTTCCACAAAACGGGCCCTCGTTTTCAAACAAGGGCGACTTGTGGAAAAAAAAGGAAAAATGCGATTTAGAAACGGGGGCCTGTTTTTTAGAAACAGGCCCCTGTTTATAAGAGTGCGTTTTCCAACGTACAGACTTCCACAAATTTGTGACTCATTACCTTGCACTTGCCCACCAAATGGTGAGCATCATCAAGGAGTTGATTTACATTTTTTATTCTTTTAGAACCATCAAAAGTCCTTATGGTAACTTATATCATGTTGTTAATTCAATACAAAGCTTAATTACCCTCAAAATTAAGAGAATATAGTTAAGTTGTAATTGTATATGACATATAATCCCTTTTCATTAGGAGTGTGTAATGGCGTTACTAAATAGAAATATATATACATGCTAGTAAAGTGGCACCCAAGTAGACATAATTTATTAAAAAATCTTGACAAAGAAAGTGCACAAATCAAAGAGTATCATGTGGAGTCCATTGTAGGTCTGTAGCACTAATAATTACGGTAAAGCTTCAAGGCTTGATTAAATATTAAATCTTAAGGATTCAATGTGTAACTATATACTAAATCATAAGGATTAAAGACCTCAATGCCTTTTTTAGGGATTTGATCCATTATTGTTTATTAATAAAAGATACCTTTTCAAATATTGTTGTGCCTTTGTATATTATATTGATTGATACACTTTACTTGTATTTCTATTATGTGAATGAATTGGTGTAGTGGAGGTAATTGGTTAGACAACCCTTAATTGAGTTCTTTGACCTTGCCTTAAATAATAGGTGGTATTATAGTAGGTGTGAGAGTAAAAGGTTATTTTCACTTAATTGGTTTAATTAATCACCTTTTATTCCTTCTTAAGATTCTCTTAGTTATGCATTGTATGTATTTAATAATTATTCTAATTATTAAATACATTTTCATTTACGGTTGCACAATCTCCTTTTATAAGGATTGTATTGCATTTCTTTTTTTAATTCCCTCTCTGAATGATAATCTTTTTCTTCGGAGCCATTATTATTTTTTTGCCTCCATTCTTCTCTTGTGACAGGTATTTTCCTTGCAGGTGTTCTTGGGATCTATGAAGTTGTATTTCTCAACTTCTTCATGGTATCAAAGCCTACATCTGTTGCTACTTGTTCCTAATTTTTCAGAAGAATTTTTTGGAGGCTAGGGTTTCAAAAATTTTAGAGTTTTTTATTTGAATATGGGGTGCTTCTTTGTTTCTGGGCATTTTGGGCTCAAACAAACCTCACGACTGAGCTCAAAACACCCAAAACCCCCCATTTTCATATAAATTTTGTTCAATTTGGACAAATTTGGCCCCTACAATATTTTTTGGTTTTTTGCCCTTTTAGGCACGCATTTTGATAAAATCAAAAACAATATTTTTTGGGTAGTTTAACGGTGTGCCCAAGCCGACGCGGTCTCTGCACTGCTACAGTCACGACACCGGTCACTGAAACCATTGTTGTCGACGGTTTACTCATCGCGCCCAGCATCAGCAACGGTAATCGTTAGCGGTGACTGCCACCTCCTATAGACACCGTTGGCCGACCCGCCACCGCCACTCGATTGACCTGCCACCTCCGCCGACAGCTCCACCCAATCATCGCCAGACCCCTCTTGAAAGTCTTTTTGATAGGAGGTCATTTTTTTTGCCATAACTTGGGCAAACTGAGTCAGATTTTGGCAAACAAATAGGCGTCAGGAAGCTCCTTCCGATCTCTCTTCAAATCTAGAGGTTTTTTCTTCTGTTTTTGTTGTTTTGATGTCTTTTTTCAACGTCAAAGCTAGAAGTTCTTTTTTGCACTCCAGGAGGTATATCTTGAGCATCTGGACTCTGTTTTTGGCACACGAGATATTGTTGGAAAGCTAGTTATGTGCACTTTCCAGCGGTATGGGTCTTCTTTCCAGATTTTCTTCTAGGTACATTTTATTTAGTGTTTTGCATTTATGCACTCTGGTGACTATCTTGGATGTTTCAGCTCCTGGGATACTTTTCTTTGTGTGGGATGACTCATCTTTGGGCATTATTTCTATTTTTCCAGCCTTTTGTCTTCTTTGAGTATTGTATACATCATTTTGTAAGCATTTTCTTTTTTGCAAACGCACTGAGATAAAGTGCCACTATGCTTTGCATACTTGGGATCTTGCACATCTTGTGCCTTATTGTACTCGCACTCCATTATAAAGTGCCATGGGGGGGGTTTGATGTTTGCCTTTATTTACCATCTATCTTTGTCACGTGAGTATTCCTTCCATGACATTAGCCTCATGATGTGTGTCAAGTGAGCGTTCCTTCCACGACACTAGCCTTTATATGTGTTTGTACCTTCTGTTGCATTCTCGATGTTCCTGGTTCTTTGTCAAACAGTTTTTCTTGGCATTCAGTTTCAGTGTACTTGTCCCCTCTCCTTTGTCAGCATTATGGGGGGTTTCTCATGTTGGTTGTTGGTTCTAATGCTTCCTTGGTTCATTGGAGTGAGCTATGTATTTAGTATTTGTTCCTATGTACTAGGTAGATGTAGTGGTTGGTTACCTATGCATTTCGGTGAGATGGATCATTTATCATATGGACACTCTTTCATTCCTATTTTTGGAGGCAACCTTCCATCTTTGATTTATCAGCTCTTCAGACTTTGGTGTTTTTTCCATCTGTATCTTCGAGTTCAGTTGTTTGACTTTGTTTGCCATTTGATTCGAGTAGTTTTATTTGAGGACACTCATGCAGATTACAGTCTTCTCTACCTGATCATCTTTTATTTCAATGGAGGTTCTTCAGATTGATAGTTATTCATCGATAGTGTTTGCAACTTCATGCTTCAGTGATGTTCTTCATGTTCATCCTTTGTTCCTTTTTTCTAGGACATTCTCTTGTTTGGAGGCTTCTTCAGTCCTTCACTTGTATTTCTCTCTTTAGGAGAGGAGTTTTTCCCATTGGGGTTTCTCCTTTTCTCTAGTTGTGAGAGATCTTTTGTACTTGGGTACCTCATCAGGCCTAGTTGTCGGGACCCATTGTTACTTTCATGCATTTAGTTTGCATCTTCTCCCTAAGCTCATCTTAAGGGGGGTGTTAGAGTAAAAGGTTATTTTCACTTAATTGGTTTAATTAAGTCACCTTTTATTCCTTCTTAAGATTCTCTTAGTTATGCATTGTATGTATTTAATAATTATTCTATTTATTAAATACTTTCTCATTAGGGTTGCACAATCTCCTTTTATAAGGATTGTATTTTATTTCTTTTTTTAATTCCCTCTCTGAATGATAATCTTTTTCTTCATAGCCATTATTGCTTTTTTGCCTCCATTCTTCCTTGTGACAGGCATTTTTCTTGTAGGTGTTATTGGGATCTTTGAAATATTTTTCAACTTCTTCCGTAGGCATAGTTCTAGCAAGAGGAGTTGTAAGTGGAATGGGTAGATAAAATTGTTGATTATGAGGCAATCTATTGATAGTTAATATGAAGGGAAAATTGTGTGGAAGAAAAGAACCAATAGGAAATAATGTATCTTAAAGGGTAACCAAGTTTTCTCAACCTATGAAAAAGTGTAACACATAGTTACATACATAGGATTATGTGACTTGTTGTCAATATGCAAATAAAAAGAGATGTTGGCAAAGGTAAAGATAGATTTACTTATATAATGATAACATTGTTGAACACACCTTTCTATTGGGGTGGAGTGGGGGGTGAATCAATAGACAAATTAAAACATTGATCCTCAACTCTTTAAAAAATAATCTGATTAACAAACATAACCAAGAGGGATTCAAACAACATGTGATATGCATGGAAAAGACAAGATGAAAAAAACCACAGTGAAAAATATTGCTAGGATCTACTATCCTAATCCAACCTCACAAAATAAAAACCACTTACAATGTTTAAGGGCACCAACCCTAAGGAATCACCAAATCCCTAGTTTAAGAGCACCAGCTCAAAGGAAGCACCAAATCAGTATCCTATAGGCACCAACCTTAGGGATATTACAAATCTCATATATCAAAGCAATAACTCTAATCAATAAACATTACAAACACATTCTACAACTAGCACAATTATTTCTCTCTTCTCTTATAGAACATTCATCTCACTTTTCTCATGCAGTACCATCAACTCTCTTCTCTCAACTCAACATCATATTACAATAACATTCAATCAAGAACAATATTGCATATTTCAAACTTGTTGTCCAAAACTATGCAACAAACTGCACAAACATGTGTTGTACAAATCACTACCACATTCACAACTTAATCACTCTTTTCTAATCATGCTTTCTTTGTCTTACCATGTTATTGTAAACATCACTCTTAGTTCACTGATTGATTACACACAATCTTCATCTAATCATGCACACACACTGGTTATTTCAACCACTTAACTAATTGTTGCAACTCATTGTTCTTCATGCACACATGAATTTTACTTCGATCTTATCAATTCATGCATTCATAGTTAACTTTTATTTACCATGTGAAAATAATATGATCACTTATCCAATCATGCAACTCAAAGTTGTGCGAAAAGTATCACCTTGGAATCATAAAATAATCATTTACATCAATTTAAAACTGATTCAATAACTTCAAATGCAACACATGTTAGAAATCTAACCTTTGTTAGAAACCTAACCAAGTTTTGAAACCATTGCCTAATTTCACTTCTTTAATGTCACTGGATAGATAGAAGTCCAAATAATTTCCATTGGTAGACCAAGTTCCAACAAAGAGAAGGCTTCCACATCACTCATCAGAAAGCAAATCTCTATTGAAAACCAAACTTGGTTTCACAACCTTCTCTTTTTGGCACTTCTTCTTCTTCTTCTTTCCTTTGCTTGCTGGGAAACTTGGTGAAATTTGAACCAAAAACCAAAACCTGGTTTTAGAACTTGTGCCAAAAGCTAAATTATCTTTTCAATGTTGCACTATCTTTTAACAAAAGCCTTTTTAGAAAAATCGGTAGAAAACAAACCCATTATCAACACCTAGTTTCAAAACATTATAGAAAATATAACATATCAATAAGAACTTAAGTGTTGAGCATTGAGTTCTTTTTGGGAACTCTATCAGAGTTCAAACCCAAAACTAGAACTGGTTTCAAAACCAAGTCTAAAAGCTGATTGGTTATAAAACTTAGTGCATAAGCCAATAGTCTAAGTAGTGGATGGTAGGTTTCTAACTGGTTTTGAGATCTAGTTTTGCTTCTTGGTACAAAACCCGATTATCAAAGGCAATTTATTGACTTGCCCTTTCTAATCCCTTTCTTGACAAAAATCTAGGTTTTGATAACTTGTCCAGATCCAGATGGTTCTGACTTATGGTCCAAAATCCAACTTCTTTGACATCAATATAATACCTGTAGCGTAGAAATTAGGAATCATCACAAGCAAGTAGATCAATCAAAACATTAAACATGATAGCTCAATCAAAGAAATACTCATTGCAATGAACCTAATCACAATGCACATTCAATAGAGGTATGAAAATGAAGCATTCAAAAGAAAACATTATGCAAACCAGATGTAAGATTGAATACTCCTTCCATGCGGCTCCATTGTTGTTCTTTACTCTTCAATGGGTTTGTGGATCTCACCTACAAGTGCTCTCACAATTGAAAGCAAAAAGCTCAAGAGTACTAGAACTAAAATTTGATAGTTTGACAGCAATTCGGATTTCAAGAAGTAATTGAAGGGACTTTGATTGAAAAAAACATCCAATTTATAGAGAAATTGGATAAATGACAAGATTAGCATGATGCAATTCAAATGGAAATTGCAAATCAATATGACAAATTATGACAAATTATGCACTTTCCATGCACAATTTGATTGATTGTTAATTGATGACAAATTATGACACATTTCATGTCAAATTGATTGATTATCAATTATGACAATTTCATGACAAATTGAAATGCCACTCCCATAGAATTAGGAGATGAATTGGGAGGGAAAAAGAATTAGAAATTTGAAAATTAGGAAATTGAAATTGATGACCAATTAGGAAATTGGAATTAGAAATTGATGAAAAATAGGATTTAGTGAATTAGTGAATTAATTAATAATTTTTCATTTATTAATCAATTCACAAAGAGGAATAATTAGCCAATTAAATAAAGATTTAATTGTAATAAGAAGACTTAGGATAAATAAGTAATTTATTTAATCCTAAAGGAAGAAATGACAAATTAGGTTAAATGACTAAATCATAAAACCCTAGAAGACGAATTAGAAATGCGAAGATGACAATTAGGTCTTGATTAGAGATAATTAATGTCATGATTTTGAATTGATAAAGGACCAATGCGATAGAATGATTTGATTGATAGATGCGCCAATTGACAAGGAACAATGACAAATTGATCCAACTTGACATAATTGAGACAGACAATGATCGATAGCAAAATTGATTGCAAAATGACAAAATTGACAAAATAGATTGCAAGATGACAAGATTAGACATGACCACGATCAATGACAAATTGATCGTAAAACGACAAGATTGAAGGATTGATGATAAATCGACAAGATTGATAAGAGGACAACGATCGATGACAAATTGATCGTAAGATTGATAGGATCGATAAGAGGACAAAACCCTAATTAGGATTGACGATGTCCAAAATGATGAGATTGATGATAAGATTGATAAGATTGACAGGAGGACAAAACCCTAATTAGGATTGACGATGTCCAAAATGATAAGATTGATGATAAGATTGATAAGATTGACAGGAGGACAAAACCCTAATTAGGATTGACGATGTCCAAAATGATAAGATTGATGATAAGATTGATAAGATTGCTAGGAGGACAAAACCCTAATTAGGATTGACGATGTCCAAAATGATAAGATTGATGATAAGATTGATAAGATTGACAGGAGGACAAAACCCTAATTAGGATTGACGATGTCCAAAATGATAAGGTTGATGATAAGATTGATAAGATTGCTAAGAGGACAACGATCGATGACAAATCAATCGCAAGATTGACAGGATCGATAAGAGGACAAAACCCTAATTAGGATTGACGATGTCCAAAATGATGACAAATAAGCATGCTCATTGATGCAATAAGATAAAAATCGATCAAAATCATGACTAGATAATGTTGTCGACAAGACCAAATTCGAGGATGAGATGATTGAAAAATGTAGAAGAATGACTCGATGTTCGCAAATGATAAAGACCAAGTGCGTGACATAGGAGAAATGTTAATGCGATGCAAAAACCTAAAATGAGGCAATGCGCAAATGTTAAAGTATGACCTCACAAGCGTTGACCATTTTTGGGTGTCTACAATACCAACAACAATTAGTCTAACAAATAGTGGAGCCATGAATGGAAGAGTTAGATAATATTTTGAAGGACTTGATGCCCAAGGACAAAAGAAAGAAAATTACAAAAGGATCGTTGAATGAGAACCAAGAGAAGAACATGCCTCATTAAGGGTGAGGCAAGTGATAACATGTAATGGGATGCATAATGGTAGCATATAATATTACAATATATATGTGGTAAGAAATCCAACATTAAGAGAAAGAAGAAGATGTTTCATATAAGCAACAAGTGATTGTTTTAAGAAATAGAGAGAGGTTGTGAGTGGCTATAAGGAGAAGGAGGAATCACCATAGAGAACAATGAAGAAATGAAAATTATTATAGAGATTATTGGAGAATGAGAGGTATTGGAGGATTATTTTCTCAAAAGTGTATCCATGAAGAAATAATTAGAGATAGAATAAAAATTGAGATAAATGTTAAAGGAAGAATTTTCTAATAGGAAGTTGGTTGATATAGTGGAATGATTGAGGAGGGAAGTGAGGAACTATGAATTGAAAGAGTTTAGGACTTGAACAAAGAAGATGACTACATGGAGGACATATGTAGAAGATGATGAATGCATTGAAGAAAAATACAAATGTATCAGTTATAGTGTTTAATGATTTGGTAGAGATATAGTAAGGCTATTACTAGCATAATTAGGATAAGGATATCTCTTCCCTAGAGAATCTTAGATAAGGAGAACTACGGGCTTTTTATTTCAAGTAATATAACGAAAGGTTGTGCACAAACTATATATGATCACTAGATATGCTAGTTTTCAATGTAAAATGCTTATTGCGGATTAGTCTTGATAAGGACACAAAAGGAATACCAAAATGTATAAAGTAATACACTTGAGAAAGATATTTCTATGAGAGGAAATAGGAAAGAGGTTTTTCCAATAATACAATCCAATGTTTCTAGCTAGTAGACTAGATAAATGTAGAGAAATCTAGAATGATTTCTTAGGGGTGGTGAGATAGCAGAAGAGTACTTTAGGTGAAGGTTCAAGTTGGGACCATGTTAGTTCAAGAGGAATTTGAGTTTGGAAACTCTTGTATGAGATGATACTTGGGGTAAATGATACCCATTTTTCTAGAAGGAGATAAATAAGTACATGCCTATTAGAAGGTAAGAAGAGTGAGATGGTATAAAATAGTACACTAGATAAGTACCATGTTATGGTATTGATAAGATCCCCACATGCAATAATAGAAAAAAGATAAAATAAAAGATAGATTAGACACAACACAAGAAATATTTTGGGGCTAAGATTGCCTAATATATAATATATACACAAAATAAATATACCCTTGAGGCACATGGAAACATTGTAGAATACTCTCTAATAACCCCCCTTTAAAAACTAAAGTGGATGACCATTATAACATTCCAATAGGTCTTGTGAATGCTCAATTCTAACTAAATAATGATTCAAAACAAATAATACTAGTGAATGATGTTCAATGATGGATATTAATGAGTTCCAATAGAGTTATGATGGTAACCTAACATGGAGTTTATTTAGCATTGAAGATAGATTGCTACAATTTTCTTAATAAATTAATATAAAATAAAAACATATAATTAATTTCTTTTTCAACTAAGGGGACTCTTCAAGAGGTGCACCCATTGGAATTTTTTTTTGAAGGAGGCCAAGAAAGGTTGATGAATTATCATAAAAAATATAATTATATCTAATTTCAATCCCTTGTGGAATGTGAAACATAGTTCAACCAATAGAGGATGAAACCCCTCAAATACTAGAGATTTAAGGGTGAAAACTCTTAATTTGTATTTTCAAGTTAGTGGATGAAAATTCTTAACTTTACACAAAAACTTATAAAAAAATTTAAAACAATTATACAAGTAAGGAAGTTGGAGATTGGAAGGAGGATTACACCAAATTATAAGCTCAATATTTTTGAATTTGTATTAAGATATAAATTAAAAGTTAATAATTATCAAAATTATAAGTTTAAAATTAAATAATTTTTCGTAATTAACTATGCAGGTATTGTTGTGAGTGTGGAATATCTATGTAAGGTAAAAATGCAAATTGTTTAGAATGAGACTATACAACTAGTATCAAAGCAACAATCTTGCTAGACTATGGGTCTAAATTCAACCTATGCAATGGAATAAAAAGACTAGAGATCTATTGAAATAGAAAGGAAAATAATAGAGGTGATATTACAAGAGGCTGAAAACTAAAGTAGAGTTAGAGGAAAGAATAAGATGCCTAATTGTGAGGTAGAATGAGAAAATGAGTGTAAATATCATATGAAATGACAATAACAAACAACACAATTGCCACTTCAAATAATTAAAAAGATAAATAATACAACTAATTCCCTTTTAGACTTGCATAAAATAATGGAGTTGAAGGTAGTAATTCAAATCATTTAGAGTTGGAACACAATAATAGAACTCTACATGGATCTCCACCTAGAATCACACAACCCATATTCTTACTGAGTTGAGTAGCCACATGAAGAAGAAGAGAAAACAATGACATAAAATAAATTTGATAAGTGTATAGATGGCCATTCAATACTTGATCCATTTCTCAAAAATCAATTTCATTTATATGATTTCATAATGTAAGAGCAACAAATATTTCAAAAGGAGAAAAGAGAAAAACCAACAAAGATCTTTAGAAAAGATTAATTTGACCCTCTTGACTTCTAATGGTTTAGGAAAGGTCATTGTTTGGGTTCAAAAGTTAGATACCTATCTTTCTCTTAGCCCCATGATAGAGGATGAAGTTAATTTTTTCATCCTTAGAAGGTACAACACATGAATGATGGCATTATAGCATAATCACACAAGGACATCATTAAATCATGAAATGCAATAACTTCAGATAAAGGCTTATAGAAACATTTGATAGAAAATAACCAAAGATACATTTTAAAGAGTTCAAATAACTAAGGTAGTAGGGTATTGTAAAGGAATATAGAACATATTTTCAAATGATTTCAGTCATATTGTGTCAAATATTAAAGAGAAGAGACTTATTTTTATTTATTAAAAGGATTTTAAAGTCACTTAGAGGGACAGTCTAATATTTTGAGCCATCCTCTCTAAAAGATTCTATTTGAAGGGCCTTAACGTTATAATACACCACAAATAAGAACAAGACCTACTCCAAGAATATACCGTCTATATCACATGAGAAACCATCTCACAAATATTTTTCACAACCAAAGACATTACCTCCCTAACCCCACAAGGTGGAAGAATCCAAGAATAAACTTTGGAGGAAGAAATTGTTGTTTTATTATAGAGAGTCATTGGATCCTAAGAATAAATGCTTAGGAAAGGGACACGTTCATAATGTAGAGGTAGGCATATAAGAGTTTATAAATAAAAGAGATCAAGATCAAGGGTGTTTTTAGGAGGATGGGCATGAGAATTAGGAAACAAACAATCCTTCAAAAGGAACACTCACCACATTTTTAGGATAACCTAGAGATCACCCCTTCCAAGCGTGAGGAGTGTTTTAGGGACACAAGGTAACTATTCTAATCAATAGTGAGTCTATCCATAATTTTATTAATGAGGAGTTAGTGACTATGTTAAAATTGAAGACATATAACTGTGCATATTGAATATCGACCTATTTGTAAACCCTAAATGATCCAACCACTAACCCTAGATCTACAAAATAATTCAACAAACAATCAATAGAGAACTCTACCATGCATGCTAAATAACATAAAAAAAAGTATACATTTGCACACATTGTAAGCTCGTCTCCATTTTTCTTCTATTCTCCAGGGTCTTGTATTGATGATGGTCAGTCTTAGCTATGAAGCACCTTGTTGAAGAGGTCATGAAAGAATGGAGTGTGGTTGCTTGATGGGGTAAGCTATGATGCAAAGATGATGTGAGGATGTATGATCCTAGGATGGTTTTGATAGAATGTAGGTGCTCCAATGATTGCTTGATTGATCAAAATTAAAGCAAGAAACCTCTTTTATAGAAATATTGAAGAAAATGGAGGGTTTGGATTAAAAGGTTAAAAGATGAATGGCCATGATCACATATTTAGAAGAGAACCAATAGGATTGAAGGGTAGGTAGAGATGAAGGGAGGAGATTGAATGGTAGGTAAGAGTTAATAGAGTTAAAAGGTTGATTTTGAAATGGAGGGATAAGATTGAGGACTAGGTAATTTAGAGAGATGTGTTGTCATGTGGAGATAAGGAAAGATAAAAGGTTTTAAGAGGAATTTTACACTTGTCACATGCCTATGAATTTAGATTATGATCCATGTGAACAAGTTGGAGGGTTAAGATTAGAGAGAAGAAGATAATGAATTAAATAGATAAATAAAAGTATTTATTTAATTAATAGAGGAAAAACGTGGGATTAGGATAAATAAATAATGAAAATTTATTTAATTTTTGAAAAGAAAAGATAAGTGAACTAATTAAATAAATATTAAATAAATAATTAATATTTATTTAAGTAGGCTAGGACAATTTTGGGTGTCTATAATAACTTTGAATGTTTCTATGTGGTTGTGATTGATGGATACTCTTCCATGCACATAAATATTGCAATAGATTGGCATCACATTGGGTAGGCACAAGGCTTGTGATGAATTTTACATGGTGCCTTGAATTGATGGGATAGATATAATTTTGGGGCTACAATGGTTACATTCACTTGGGGTATTCACAAAGAATTATCAAACTATAGAACTTAAATTCAAAATTGAGGGTGAAGAATTTATTCTTTAGGGTTGTCTTATGAAGCTCTAGGGTTGTTTTCATAAGAGAATTCAGAGAGATTTTTGTAGGGGACAAGTAGACTAGGTAGTACAATGTTTAATCATAAATGGAACTTTAAATTTCAAATAGAAAAGCTACTCATGTAGCTATTTAGCCCAATTTGGATAAGCACAGTATGGTATTTGGTGATATCCCACTAGAATTGTTGCCTAATAGGGGGTTTCAACATGTCATTGACACGAGTTTGTGTTGTCATTGATGATAACTTTGGTCTGGAAGGTTGATTAGTTGTATTCTAGAGTAATGCAATATTAGAAGAGAGTAATGTAGGATCATAGGATTGGTTATGAGTTCATGCAGATGTGTGGAGATTGATTGTGGTTTCCTTAGCTGGTATATTCCAATGTCTTGTGAATTTTTTAAAACTTTGGAGGTGTATGCTATGGTTTGTAGTTGAAGCTAACTAAAGGTGATTGTTCGAGTGAATAGTCCATTAGACTGAGTATATTTTTAAGGTCCACATTGCAACACATTATTTCATCATTGCTTGTGGTTATAATTGAGATTGGTGGATGGAAATTCTTGATATATCTCAGTTTTTATGTTCTCATTTGATCTATAGTTGAAGTTGTGATGGTATGAGTATCAACTTATATAGTGACAATGTGTTGGGAATGTGTTGTGTTCCTTTGCCTTGAATTATTTTGGTAGTGTGGATCAATTTTTTTGCGATTTTGGTGTCTAGTGATGCTATGTTGATGAAAGAGTATTGATGGTCTGGATAATGTTTTGAGTAAGTTTGGTTAGTGGTTTTTAATGGTTCTATCCTTTTGAGCCGACCTTTGTTATTTTTTTTTAAAGTGGTAGCATGTGGGGTTGTAGGAATTGATCTAGGATGGATAGGAAGGTGTGCCGACATGGTCTAATATTTCACGCATTTCATTCTTCCTTCTACATTGACTTGGAGATTGTTTTTGGGTTGACTATTTGTATCCTATACGTTACATCTAATTAGGCTGACCTAATTGATGTTTCTTTGGTTGCAAATGGTATACAAAGATGAAATCAATTTGAGGAGGAGGAGTGCAAAGTATATGAGAGATGTGAAGTTGTGTACATGGTGTATCTTATGAGTGCAAAGGTTCATTTAAGTGTAGTTTAGTAGTAATAAAGTTAGTTTCAAGTGTGCAACAATAGTGAATTGTAATTAACATTTTAGAGGATGTGTTTCTCTATAGTTCAACAATATTGATTCATTATATTCAAATCTATTGTATCTTGCGTTAAAGAAGTGATCGTTATTGTTTTCAAGTCCATTGTATCTTTCCCTAAGGTTGTTTTCATTAGTATTGCAAGTCAAATCAGGAGCAGTGGGCTTCCTTGGCCTTAATCCTAAAACTTTGTAGCCTGTTTTCATATAGTGGGATAGTTCTCACCATGTTTTTTCCCTTACTTGGTTTTCCACATAAAATATTGGTGTTTTCCTCTTTTGTTTTCAGTTATTTCCTTCTACACATGTGGTCATTGGAATGAATGACAAATGAATGGTTTAATTAGTTAATTTTTAGTATATGCTGATTCACCCCCTCACCCCCATTTGTTAGCATCCGAAAATGTTCAATAATTTTGATTAGAGAAAGGTTCCTAAAGAAACATCCCAACAATTGAGGTAGAAATGAGATTTGAACATAGTGTTTGAATCTAAAGATTTGGATTCTATGGGACAACATGAATGGGATATTGATTCAGTTGTAGATCTTGAAGGAGAATTAAGAGAAACTCTATTTGATTTGAATTATTATAGAAAAAAGTTTAAAAAGATAGAACATGTTATCCATTTGAAAAGGACAATTGATAAAGGAAGGATGGCCGTTGATGATATTGAAATTGTTGCAAGGTGTGCGCCCTTGGTCTTCTTGTGTTGTGCAGCGCAATGCTTAGGTTTGTGACATGGCTTAACCGCCTCTTGTGGATTCCATAAGTCTAGTGGTTGTATCGAGCATTAACAAGTCGATCTTTTGGTGCAATGACAACCACACTTGTAACAAGTGGTATCAGAGCTTGATCATAGGTTCAAAACCCACGCTTGCGCTGGGGGGGGGATTGTTGCAATGTGTGCGCCCTTGGTCTCCTTGTGTTGTGCAGTGCAATGCTCAGGTTTGTGGCATGGCTTAACCACCTCCTATGGATTCTATAAGTCTAGTGGTTGTATCGAACATTAACAGGTCGATCTTTTGGTGCAACGACAACTACACTTGCAAAATAAACAAAGTTATATATCAAATCCAAGGAGTGCCAAAATTGAATAATTAATGAAAGAGTTTATAGCAGAAAAATAATAAGTTGATAAAAGCGTGAAGCTTAAGGAAAATAGTAAACTACTTAATGTGATGCTAAGTTTTTAGAAAACATCTAAATACAAAGGTAGACTTGGATTTGACAAAGGATATTCTAAAATACCCTAAAAAGATGAAAAAGGAAAGGAAATGGTCAAAGATGAATCTAAGAAGATAAATGAAGAACATAAGGGTTTCACTCAGGTCCAGAATAAAGAAAAATTCAAGAAGCCTCCTCTTGCTCAAACCAGACACTCTCCATCTTTCAATGGTAATTGTTTTACATGCAACAAATTTGGACATAGAGCTAGTGAATGTTTAAATTAGATTAGATCTTAGTCATTTAATGGTCAATGCTATACTTTTAATAAGTTTGGACATAAGGCAAATGAATGCATAAGTAGAATGATGTATGAATATGTGAATACAAACTATGGTATAAATGTATAGTCTTTCAGTGGGTATTGTTATTCTTGCAACAAATATAGGCACATGTTTGTTTAGTGTAGATCTAATTTTAGAAGGAATGGAAGTGGTTTGCAACAAGGTCCTTCTTGTTATAATTGTAAAAAATTCGGACACATTGCTAAGTTTTGCAAAGAAAAGAATGAGAAGTCTATACGGTGAAATTTGGAAGATCAAAACTATTATAAAACCATAAAAGATCCAACCACATAAAACCCTAGTTATACAATAAAAATCCACCATACACCAATGAAGAACCTAAAACATGCAAATCACAACAAAATAGAAAGATTATACCATTCACATGCTTAGAAGGGTTTGATCTCCATTGTTTCCTATTTCCTTTGATCTTGTTTTACATATTTGCTCTCAAATTTTGCATGTGCAAAAGAGAAACAAAGAACAAATTGTGGTTGTGAAGTTTCTTGATTGTAATTAGGTTGATTGCATATGTCATTAGGGTTGATAAGGATGAAATTATCCTCTTATATAGAGAACACATTAGAAAATGAAGGGATAGTATTATGAGGTGAAAAGATAAATGGTCAACTAGGATTGAAGGGTAGGTAGGGAAAACAATAAAATAATGAGAGGGTAGTTAGAGGAAAATGAAGAGATGAATGAAAAGTGTCATGGAGGGAAAAAGCTAATGAATTAATTAAATAAATAAAAATCTATTTAATTAATAGAAGGCTTAGGATAAAATAAAATAAATAATAATATTTATTTAATTAGGACATGACAATTTTAGGTGTCAACAAGAAGATATCCTAATCCTGAATTTATTTATTGTCAACATGACACTTTTTTGAGAAATTTTCAAGGGAATGTTTTGAGCAACATCCTAATCCTGAATTTATTTTCAATATCTACATCTAATATCTTCAAGACTAGGATATCTATTGACATTCTCTAGCACTTTCAGACTCAAACTAGCATACATAAGTTCCTTTCTATTCCTTGTTTCCAGGTCTATACTCAGAGTCTGCATATCTAATCTGTAGCTTATTGTTTATGTTGATTACTCTCAATTTTGCATCATTAGCCCTATTCCTTGAATTTCATCATTCTATTTTATCCAAATGCATTCATTCTCAATAAGAAAACCATCCATCATTTTTTCTAGCTCTCCCAATAGTCTGTAGTTGGGCCTTTTAGTTGTTTACTAAATGTGGATTGATGTGAATGGGTTTTATTCCTAATTTGCATGTTTAGGCTAGTAAATCCCATTCCACCACTCTACAAATATCACACGAGTTTTCTAAAGAAATCAACTCATTCAAAATTAAATTGAGAAGCCCTATTTTTAAATTACCATCAATGCAAATAGAAGATATCACCCTAGGTCTAAGGCCACTAAGTTTTGATTTCCATTGTTCTAGGGGTTTTGGCTTGAACCTTCTCATCCTTGAATATTGGTATTACTTTGATCTCCATCTGATCACCTACTTTTATATTTTCCTTCAACTTCTTATCAAGTTTCAACATATATGAAACAAATTCATCCAAGGCCAACTCATGTCGACCGAACCCTACAACTCAAGTGCCTTTTCTGGATCATATCTAGATGACTTGACTAGCTACTTGATTGTTGCATTTCTTGGCATCCATCTACTTATAATTTCCTTGATATTTTTTGAATATTGGTCATGTTTTTTCAGGGCATCATAAAGGACTGCATATCCCTTAATCGCATCATCTACTTTACCATTTATTTTAGTTAACCAATAGCTAACTAAATCTAAGACTACTTTACTTAATATTTTCATTTTATCTCCTTTAATTTCATGTGCTTTGTCTTTCAACTCCTTGATCTTTGAAGTAGAGAATCCCTATCTAATTGAAAGGCTTAACCCGACCTTAAAGGAATTGCAAATATTGGGATAGGGTCACTAGATGATGCCAACTCTTTACCTTTAAAATCTCTTAAAACTATTAGCACTTCCATATACTTTTATTGTAACTCATTATTATCTTATTATAACTTGTAGCACATTGACTAAAAAGTGTTGTATCCATAGCTAATGCAACTACTTCATGAGGAGGAGTCTTTTATACTCTTTTTAGAATAACATTTCCCCTCAACTCTTTAACATTATTCATAATATTGGGTTTATTTGTATTTGGTTCTAGGACCTTGATTGCCAATATCTCAAAATTTGGATTAAATATTGACCCAAATGCTTCTTCTTGACCTACTCCTCTATGGAGAAGACTTCTATGTTTTTCTTTCTAATGGTACTATCAAGTGCCAACATAGTTGTAGTGTCCCAATTTATTAGTAACAACAAGACACTATCAATCACCATTTGCCTCCTTTGACCAGGATTAATATTAACTACCTTAAAATCAAACTATGACAAGACTTGTTTCGCCACCTCTTGCCATTTACCTTTTTTTTCCCTCTACAACCTTGATTTGGCGTGTAGTTTTCATTGTTCTCACAATGGAATCTCTGAACTCCTTAGTGTTCACTATTTTCATGTCAACCTTAGCCCTGAAGATCATCAATCTAAAACATTTCAATTTGGCTAAAACCCTAAACCCTAAGTGTTAAGGCTTTTAAGCCTTTTTTATCCTTTTTCGGGCTCTAATTTTCTATTTTGATATTGACTGGGTTGAACAGTCAAATCACTAAAATTCCAACCAGCTAGAGGGTCTCCATTCATGGTGGGGCTAGTTTCTCCTTTTCTTCCCATCGATTGGTGGGGTCCTCAACCTCTTTTTGGCAAAGCTTCCAAGACCGACAAAGCGGGTTTCATTTCTTGCAAAAAGGGTTTGTCTTGACGATCTCCATGGCCTTTTCGATAGGATGACAACTTCCTATTGACAACATCTACTTTTCGGCCAAGCTTTCATGCAATGAAAAAAGTGATTTTTGGTCTTGCCAAAGGGTCATGTCTTGTCGAACCATCTGCGATGGACTTGGTGAGTCCAGCCCGATACGTGGCCCGATTGCAACTGTCATATTTTCACTAATGAGGCAGATTGAACGATCATGTTTTAAGCTTTGGTTGAGCCTTTTGAGGGTCATCGTGACAATGTAATAGAGATATGACAAAGTCTTACCCGCCATCCCGCGAGGGATTCTGAGGAAGCAAAGCGGCCTTGCGAGGTAATGAAAATACCTGTTCCCTGCCATCCCGCGATAATATTTTGCTAAAGCAAGTGACCTCATGAGATAACTAAGATACTTGTTCCTTGCCATCTCACAAAGATTTTCAATGAACCAAAGGGGCTTAAGGGGTAACACAAGCATAGAAATATGATGGCCTCCTGCCATCCCACATTAAAGGATTAGGACCTGGGAGTGATAATGCACACATGATGTGATCTCAGTCATCCAATTTGACTAATGAGGCAAATTGAATAACCATGTTTTAAACTTTTTTTGAACCCTTTGGAGGGTCTTGTGGTATAATCTAAGGTGTTGATCTGTGCACGATAGGAAGGATCAAACTATTAGGTCCCAGAGACCACTGAGAGGGGGGGGGGTGAATCAGTTGTCAAATGAATTTAAACCAAAAATAACTTTATCAACTTTCTGCTTAATACTGATGAAACAATCTGTTATACCGGTGGACAATTTTATCAGATAATTGCAATACCTGTAAAGATTAATGCATGAAACAAAAAGACAAAGTCATCCACAACACATAACACCAATATTTGTACATGGAAACCCTGTAAGGGGAAAAACCACGGTGGGAAACCTTACCCACAATCAGATGATACTACTACAGATAGTAAGTGTATACAAATGGGGTCTGCACATGCAGAAAGGCTAAGCGCCTAGAGCTCACTGCTCAAACACAAAATGGGAGTCACACTGACTACAATGGGATGGTTAAATCCAATAAGAATGTACTACTCAAAATAGCATCTTCATATGCTAGATTCAATACTGGTGTAGTTCTGATTGTTTTCACAAAAACCCTCCTTTAACCTTCAAATGATGTCTGCGTGTATAGCTCTGCTTATTCTCGCATATACCTTCACACAATCCTTTTTCACATTCGACACTTGATCTTACAAATAAGATCTTACATTTATACCATACCCTAAGACCAATTTTAGTAGGTTGGCTCTAAAGGATAATACAATTAAAAAAAACAATATCCGATGCAATAACCGATTCAACATGTCGGCTTGATGCATTTACAATATTAATAAATCATCTTCATAGCATGCCGTGCTAATCTGGAAAAGATAAACCTGCTGGTGTAACCTGGACCTATTTGCCGATAACAACAAATATGCAAATATGAATATGCAAACCTTCAATACAAAGTGTCCAAACAATGTTTTTGACATAATCATGTGATTTCCATATCATTCCAAGTGCTGGTGATCATTATATCCTGCCAGTGTACTAGATACCGGTGACTGTTCATAAGTCATTAGTTTGCTGGTGAATGTTGCTGATTCTCCAAAGTGCCAGAGTTGATAAGTGTTTAGTAGGTGTTGACATCAATGATAAAACCATACCAAAATAGCAACAATCTCCCCCTTTGGCATTGATGGCAACACAAGATGGAAAAACCATCAAACTGCCAAAACAGAAATGCCAAATACCAAAAACCAACAATCTCCCAAAAAGAGATCATAACCAGAAATCAGAATACAGATACAGAGAGTAGTAATCTCTCCCAAATAACAATTTCTCCCCCTGGGAGCAACATGTGTTTTCCTTGTGTTTTTCCATACCAATCTCTCCCCCTTTGACATCAAATGCCAAAGTAAAAAAAATACCAACCAATTTAGTATACCAACTACTCCCCTTGAGAAGTATACCAACTACTCTCCCTGAGAAGTAGCTTCCTCATCATAGCCAGAATAAAAGATTTCTCTATTAATTCTGTCCGTTGATGACAATCATCAACTTCCTAAGTCTCTACCGGTGGGGGTATGACCCCAAGCTGGTCTCTGAGATATTCAAAAGTCTCCTTAGGCAGAGGTTTAGTGAAAATATCTGCAATTTGCTCTTTAGTATTCACATAAACCACTTTTATTTCCTTTGCTTCAACATTTTCCCTTAGAAAATTCAGTTTGATGGAAATATGTTTGGTTTTAGAATGTAATACCGGATTCTTAGATATATCAATTGCTGCAGTGTTATCACAATAGATAGTAATAGGTTCCTTGCAGTTTACCTTTATGTCTTTCAACATTTGCTTAAGCCATAGTACTTGTGTATAGTTAGTTGCTGCTGCAACATATTCTGATTGTGCTTCTGATAAAGATGTACAACTTTGTTTCTTACTCAACTAAGAAACTAGTTTGCTTCCAAGAAAGAATGCTCCGCTGGTGGTGCTTTTTCTATCATCCAAACCTCCTGCCCAATTTGCATCTATGTATGCACATAATTCAAAATTTTCATCTCTAGGATACCATAATCCAAGATTTAAGTACCTTGTAAGTACCGGAAAATCCTTTTTACAATTGATTCATGATTTTCTCTAGGATTACTCTGAAATCTTTAAACAATACATACTGCATTCATAATATCAGGTCTGGTTTGTGTCAAATACAGTAAACCTCCTATCATAGATTTGTATCTAGTTGGATTAATAGGTGTAGATTCATCTCTTAGTGACAGTTTGTCATTTGTAGTCATAGGTGTGCTTACCGGTTTAGAGTTCTCCATCCCAAATTTCTTTAGTAACTCTTTTAAGTACTTGGATTGACTCAAGAATATACCTTTATCAGTCTGAAAAATTTGCAGTCCTAAAAATAATTTTATTTCTCCAATCATAGACATTTCAAATTCTTGCTGCATTTTAATAGAAAATTCTTTACACAATCCATCTTCTCCTCCAAAGATTATATCATCAACAAAAACTTCTATAACCAAGATGTCATCATTAGTCACTTTATAATATAAGTTGCTGTCAGCATTACCTTTAGAAAAACAAATTTTCAAAAGATACTTATCTAACCTTGCATACCAAGCTCTTAGAGCTTGCTTTAATCCATACAAAGCTTTCCTTAACCTGCAAATCATATCTTTGTTATCTGTCAAAGAAAATCCATCAGGTTGTTCAATGTAAACTTCTTCTTCAAGATCTCCATTTAGAAATGCACATCTAATATCCATTTGATATACTTTGTAGTTCTTGTGTGTTGCAAAAGCCAAGAATAATCCGACTGCCTCAATTCTAGCTACTGGTGCAAAGGTCTCATTATAATCAATTCATTCTTTTTGAGAGTATCCCTTACACACTAGTTTTGCTTTATTTCTGATTACCTTTCCATCTTCATTAAGTTTGTTTTTGAATACCCATTTGGTTCTAGTTACATTTTTATCTTTAGGCTAGGGAACTAATGTCCAAGTGTTATTCTTCTCAATTTGTTCTAATTCTTCTTCCATAGATTTAATCCAATATTTATCTTCACATGCCTCATTTACTGATGATGGTTCAATTTGAGAAATAAGACATACCTCTTCATTTTCCAATCTTCCTCTTGTCATAACTCCTTTATACTTATTTCCAATTATCTGATCTTCAGAATGATTCGGTCTTACATACCAGGGTGTCTTTGTTTGTTGTTGTTCCTCAATTACAATGGAATTTTCAGATGATACCAGTGTAACTGGATCTTCATTCTATACCGGTGGGTTCAGTGTAGGTTCATTTGTCAAAATTTCTGTTGCCGGTTCAGAGTCTATATACCTTGAAGTTCCTCTGAATTGTTCATCAATCTTCACATTTGTACTCTCAACAATTTTTTGCAATCTTTTGTTAAAACATCTATATGCTTTACTCTTAGATGAATAACCAAGAAATATTCCTTCATCACTTCTAGGATCAAATTTTCCAATATAGTCATCTTTTCTAATATAACATTTGCTTCCAAATATTCTAAAATATTTAAGAGTACTAGTAATACCAAACCATAGTTCATGAGGGGTCTTATCGGTTTCACCTTTGATGTGAACTTTGTTGAATGTATAGATCGCTATACTTACTGCCTCTCTCCAATATACATGTGGTAGATTTGCTTCTAATAACATACTTCTAGCTTCATCCAAGATAGTTCTGTTTTTCCTTTCAACAACTCCATTTTGTTGTGGTGTTCGAGGTGCTGATAGTTGTCTTCTGATTCCATTCACTTCACATAATGCATTAAATTCCTTATATGTAAATTCTCCTCCTTGATCTGATCTTGAACATTTGATTTTCTTACCGGTTTCATTTTCAACCATTGCTTTGAACAGTTTAAACTTTCCAAGTGCTTTTGATTTTTCTTAGAGAAAAGTAACCCAACACATTCTAGAATAGTCATCAATGATTAGCATGAAATATCTATCACCTTGTAAGATTTTAGTTCTAGCCGGTCCACATAAATCAGTATGAATTAAATCAAGAGCATTATTGGATTTTTCTGGAATACTTTTGAAACTAGCTCTAACTTGTTTTCCAAATTGACATTCCTTACATACTGTATTGTGAGGTTTGACAATTTTAGGTAAATCTCTAACTACCTTAGTAGTACAGATTTTCACCATGAAATCAAAGTTTACATGACAAAGTCTCTTATGCCATAGCCAACTTTCATCAATATGTGCAATCAAGCATGTCTTTTCACTGTTATTCAAATGAAAGATATTACCTCTAGTCTGATTATCGGTTGCAATTTCCAAACCGGTGCTATTCATGATTTTGCATTTTCCATTTTTGAATTGTAACTGAAATCCTTTCTCAACTAATTGACCAAAACTCAAAATATTATGCTTTAAACCTTCAACATAGTAAAAATTGTCAGTATTATTCTTACCATCAAGAGATATTGTACCCTTACCTTTGATCAAACAAGCTTTGTCATCTCCAAATCTCACTAAGCCTCCATTATATTCTTGAAAGTTCAAGAATTTACCTTTATCTCCTGTCATATGATGTGAGCATCCTGAATCAATGATCCACTCATCCTTTACTTCAATTTTAGCTGCCAAGGCCTGTTCTACTAGTTGAGCAGTAGGTGTCGGTTGATCTTTTGTTATAGCAACAAAAACTCATCCATTATCTACCGGATCCTCATCAGAATCATCAGTCACTCCTTCATGGGCAAGATAACAAGATTTATCTTTATTCTTCTTGAATCTGTATCTCTGATATTCAGGGTTAGGCTTGTATGTTCTTCTAGCTTCTTCTCTTAGTCTAGCATGTCTATCAGGGAATCTTGAAGCCATATGACCAATCTTATTATAGTTAAAATATTTAAAGGGTGCTTTACCTTCATACTTACTTCCAACTAGACCTTTAGGCATTTTACTTGCAAATAGTGCTTCAAGTTCTTCATTTTCTTTCCTGCTTTCTTCAAGTTCTCTTGCATAAAAGGCTTTCCAATCAGATTTGTCAAATGATGATGTAGATGGTGTTGATGCTTTAAAGGCTAAATCTATCTTTATAGTAGCAACATGACCAAATTCCTCAATTTCAAAAGCTGAAAGTTTTCCAATCAATGTATCCCTAGTTACTGATGTATTAGGCATTGTTCTTAACTCATTTATAGTAGTAACCTTCATTTTATATGCCGGTGGAAATCCTCTTAAAACTTTTGAAACAATTTCATCTTCACTTAAGGTTCCTCCACAACATTTTATACCCAAAATAATTTCATTAACTCTTTCCATAAAAGATGAAATCCTTTCATCTTATTCCATTTTCAGATGTTCATACTTGACCTGGAAGCTTTCAAGTTTTGCAATTTTGACTGTGGAATCTCCTTCATTCAGTGTTTCCAAATTATCCTAAATAGATTTAGTAGTAGACCTATCTGATAGTCCCATGATTTGTTGATCTGTTAATGCACTCAAAAGTGCTTCTCTTTCTTTACAATCATTTTCTTCATCTTTTCCCAAGGTAGGTGGATTAGGCTAACCATGAGTAGGAGTAGTATAGACATTCTTTGTAACATCCCAGATGTCCTTTCCAATGCAATTTAGATGTGTCTCCATTTTGATCTTCCATATGCCATAGTTGGTTCCATCAAGTTTAGGACTGTCCTTCCTGAAATAGTTAGTAGACATTGGATCTCCTCAAGCTGTTAAACTTCTGTAAAAAGAGGAGTAGGCTCTGATACCAATTGTTAGGTCCCAGAGACAACTGAGAAGGGGGGGTGATTCAGTTGTCAAATGAATTTAAACCAAAAACAACTTAATCAAATTTCTACTTAATACCGGTGAAACAGTCTATTATACCGGTGGACAGTTTTATCAGATAATTGCAATACCGGTAAAGATTAATGCATGAAACAAAAAGACAAAGTCATCCACAACACATAACACCAATATTTGTACGTGGAAACCCTGTAAGGGGAAAAAACATGGTGGGAAACCTTACCCACAATCAGATGATACTACTGCAGATAGTAAGTGTATACAAATGGGGTCTGCACATGCAGAAAGGCCAAGCACCTAGAGCTCACTACTCAAACATAAAATGGGAGTCACACTGACTACAATTGGATGGTTAAATCCAATAAGAATATACTGCTCAAAATAGCATCTTCATATGCTAGATTCAGTACCGATGTAGTTCTGATTGTTTTCACAAAAACCCTCCTTTAACCTTCAAATGATGTCTGTGTGTATAGCTTTGCTTATTCTCGCATATACCTTCATACAATCCTTTTTCACATTCGACACTTGATCTTACAAATAAGATCCTACATTTATACCATACCCTAAGACCAATTTTAGTAGGTCGGCTCTAAAGGATAATACAATAAAAAAAAAAAATATCTGATACAATAACCAATTCAACATGTCGGCTTGATGCATTTACAACAATAATAAATCACCTTCATAGCATGTCGTGTTGATCTGGAAAAGATAAACCTACCAGTGTAACCTGGACCTATTTGTCGGTAACAATAAATATGCAAATATGAATATGCTAATTAACAAACCTTCAATACAAAGTGTCCAAACGATGTCTTTGATATAATCATGTGATTTCCATATCATTCCAAGTGTTGGTGATCATTATATCCTACCGACGTACCAAATACTGGTGACTATTCATAAGTCATTAGTTTGCCGGTGAAAGTTGATGTTTCTCCAAAGTGCTAGAGTTGATAAGTGTTTAGTAGGTGTTGACATCAATGACAAAACCATACCAAAATACCAACACAAACAACCCAATTTCAAATCTCTTCTAGGTTTGATTGTCAACCAGATGATCAAGACCAACTTTCAAAATTCATTAGCGACCAAATTTGATTTAATTTTGATCCACCCACTCTCAAACATCCACCATAACTCCAGAATTGATGTGCAACCTGATTCCAAATGCCACCCAAAGTTATTCAAGGTGGAATGCCAACTTTTTTTAATCTCTGCAAGCATACTCAGACATATCAACACAAAGATTTCTCTTTTTGGCAGAAATTTTTGTTTCTTCCCATTTGGCAAAGGATATCTTCCAGCGTGTTGCATGAAAGATCAAATCATTTCTTAATTGGATTCTCCCTCTAATATTTTCTAACCTGAGCCTAGTAGGGTTAGGGTTTCTAGCTGCAATTCAACTTGAGTTATGCCTAAACTACAAAGGCAATTTTGTAGCCTGTCTCAGGCATCTTCTTTCTTTCTTCTACAGAAAACCTATGTAGCTCTACAATTGTAAAATTGCTTTGCCTTTGCATTAATATAATTATATATTTTCCTTCATTAGTCTAAAAAAATTGTGTAATGTGTTACCTTGTTGTTTGGGTGCATTCTAATTTGTTTTCCTTAGCATAGGTGATTATGTTGATCCCTTTGTAGATGTCATCTGTGGACTGAATCGGTTCCTCTTTCCATCTTGTAATAATTATTAAGCCTCACTCATTCTTAGGGCACTAGTTAGGGTAGAATCTTGTGCATTTTTTGGGTAGTCAATGGATTTTTAGTGTAGTTTTAGGAAGGGAGATCAATTTTAATCTAGGTGCAAACCTCATTTTCCCTTACAAGCATTGTTTCTCCCTTTTCTCCCTCAGATCAGTAGATTAGGATTTAGTGTTGGGTTAGACCAACACCTACATCAAATTGATAAGGAATCCAACATTCTCTAGAGACTCAACCTCACAATATGAAAGGTCCCACACTTGGAGGCTATTTCAATGTGTCACAAGGTTGATGATCAAGGTTGTTCATGAAGGGTGTAGACTTTTGTGACAACATTTTCTCTTCACAAAATCATTTAATAAATTTTTAAGGGTGCAGTTCTTAATAGGACTTGACACACTTAAGTTATGAATTAAAAGGATCAAATAAAAATGTCAATTCAGCTTAAAAACATAACATAAGCACAAGGGTTTAGGGTTTAAGGCAATGAATAACTCCATTTAGCCATTTTTTGGTAGGATTTACAAGCTAGAGGATATTAAAAAATTAGCAGGGCTCCACCATCTTTGTACATAATTGGCTCCATAATCCAGCTAAAAAGTGTCGATCAATTATTTTTGATTAAAGTAAAAGTAGGTTTTTAAGGGGCCCCTGAAACCCTTTACAAAATTACCTTACAAGGTAAAAGCATTAAGAAACCAGGAGGAACATACTTGTAGGAAAACTAGCAAAATTACTAGAAAAAACCAGCAAAAGCCCCAAAAAACCAGCATAAACCAACCAGACAAGACAAAAGGAACTAATTTATGTTTTTAAGGGCATTAGCTAAGTTACTGCTCATCCCATATAGATATTTGATATTATCCCTAAGATTAGAGATTTCCTTAGCAGACACAGCAACAACTTTCTTAACACTTGCTCTAGTTCTCTTTGCAGCTCCTCCAGGTGTAGCTTCCTTGCTTCCAATCTCGATTGCATCTTCATCCATGTCCAGGTCCACCACTGGTTTGGGAGAGTTGGAATTATCGAGGACCTTCAAGATATCCTCTAGGTTCTTTGTAACAACAGACAAGATATTCAGGATCATACCCAACAGGTTTTTGATCACCACTTTCCCTTCTTCCAGATAGTCAATCTGAGCTGCCATTTTTTTTAACTTTTTCCTCCATGTCCTGCTTCCATTGCTTCTGATTCCTATCATCTTCCTTCCTTTTCTCATCCATCTATTTCCCATTTTTTTCCAGGTTCTTCAGTAGTTCATATGTCCATCTATCATAACCCAATCTAGCCTCAGTGAGTTTTTTAAGGTTATCCAAGAATAAGGTGTCGATCAATTGTTCAAATCAACATAGACCTATGATTTTTTCTCCTTCAAATTCTACATCTATATGTTTTAGTCTTCTCTATGCAAATTTGCAAATTTCCACTATTGGACTTGCAACTTGCACACAAAGATTAGGGAAAAATGGTTGTGTTGTGTAGGGACTTTCCTAAGTCAAACCTTGTGTTGGTGTTTCCACCTCCTTTATAACTACGATGATGAAAAATATAGCTTACCCCTACTAGGGTAGAGGCTAAAATTGAATTGAAATGGTACTACCTCATGATTGATAATGGTGGTGATGTAATGCTCTCTAGAAAAGTCCTTCAAGTGTTGATTCAATAACATGAATAAATCGTGATAAAATCCATCATGAAAACATACTTAAAGATAATTTGTTGTAGGTTGATGCTCCTTGTACTAAGATCTACTCTTGAATACAAGAATTATTAATATTGAATTGGAATTATAGCTTGACAATTCTTAGATTGTGAATGATAAATGATTGCATAATATATGATTTTCAAGGTATTTTAACATTTAGGATAACTTCCAATGGTCATATCAAAATGTTAGTATTAGATCATGAATAGTGGTAATAGTTACTCTAAAATTTTAAAAACTGGGCCCCTTTTGGTGGGACTAAGGTGCTAGGTACCATAGTCCACTAGGACTAGGGTGCTAGGTGCCATAATCCACTATGACTAGAGTGCTTAGAGCCATAGTTTATCTAAAATGGGACAAAATAAAGGTGGTTACATAGTGAATAGGCTCAATACATAGGATCAATTCACCTCATGATCATATGACAACAATTTGGATGAGATAAGGCCAAAATAGGCTCAAAATACCCAAAAGGAGGAACACTAAAGTAAGGGCACAAAAAGAGTGAAATTGTAAAGGGGTTACAATTTAAAAAATTATAAATATAATACACATAAAACCAATTCAAGGATAAAATCCCTCATACCTCAAGGGTCTTCTATTCAAATTTAAAGTCTTCAAGCTTTCACTTCTCCCCCAACTCCTCACTTTTATCCTTTCTTTCTTATAATTTTCTTTCCAAAATTATGTAGTTAAAAATTTCTCTGAATATTAAAATAGCAAGGATAAATAGAAAGTGGTAAACTTGCATCAATGGGTATGAAGATGACAAGTGTCATCTCCTCATTCTGTATATCAAAACCCTAAAGCCAAGGTACAATTGACAACTCACCTTTTTCCCTAAACCCTCTACTTCCAAATTATTCTCCTTGATTACCTTTTATTTGGCCATTCCATTTGTTAAACCCAACAAATACAATTCATATCCTATTCTCTCTAACCAATTTGGAGAATGAGTTGAGGTGGCATCTTATCAATCCCAACCACATTCCAAATCTCGTCACTTTTGGTAGAGTGACTTAATAAGGTGGTAAAATTTAATATTTTAAACTCCTATTTATAAAAACACCCCTAATATATAACCAATATGACCTATGAATTACATTTTTCTAAAAAAGATGTGTTTCCCTAACTAAAATCCATCACAGACATAAAACAATAAACACTTAACAAAAATGATATTTTTCTCACATAAAAATTTTATTCACACAAAATAATGCATTACTATACATCACAAAAATAAATACATGTAATAGTAGGTCCTAACTCCTCCATATGAGTTAGAATTGATTTAATCGAGAAAAATGATTAGGATTGTCATATACCCCCAAGTGTCTATTGGCACTTAACCTACACACTAGTTATAAAATTTCTATATGTTATAGATAACTCATATATAAGAAAATCACTGATATTTACATTTTATTGTACAACAAAAAATGTCTTTAACACATATTAAGATCACCTAATCTAGCATCATCATGAATAGTAATCAAAATTCACTCTAATTTAACTCTTAAAATATTAATATAAAAGCACCATTTCGTATAGCATCACTTAGATGATCCCAAGTTAATAATTCACATCGTTCAAATATTTGAAATCAACTCATAATGAGTAAGTGCACCAAGATGGGGGACCAAAAAGGGGTCTTAAGACGCCACTTTTTTTTTTTCTAAAAGTAGAAAAGTCTTAACTATGATGAGAAAATGAAGATAGTTACATTCAAAATTTGAAGATGAAACAAGAACAAGAGTTGTAGTGTTCCAAATCTACTTTCTAAACTGCTAATTTTATTTAAAAATGGTAGAGATTAAGGGTTTCAAAAAGGTGGAGCACAGAAAGTGGTCTTGGTTTAAAAATAAAAAAAACATAACATAGCATTTGGTATGCTCCCCCTAAAATGCCAATTTTTTATAGAATTTCTAAATTCACTTTGGTGAGAAATTAAATAGCACAATGTACTTTATGCCATTTTTTTAGCTAATTTTTTAATGAACATTCTTTTTTACTAATTTTTGAAGTGGACACATCTTGAAAATATTTGTTTTGAGCGTCATCCCCCCTTATTTTTTTGAAAACTAATAAAAAATCAAAAATTATTTTCAATATGTGTAGAGTGGAGTTTAGTTTCTAGAAATGTAATATATTTCAAAATTCAATGAATGAGTAAAAATATATGCCCAAAATAGCACATGTTGGTTTTTGACAAAAATGGACACACTAACAAAATAAAACCTTAACATAATCAAAATGTGAAAACAATCATATGGTTAGATAGATAAGAGAGCTTAAAGTCATCATAGTTTTTGTTTTCATTTAAACATGTGCAAACCTAATGGAGAGCATGATAAAAAAATGTGATAATATTTTTCATGTTTTAAAAAAACATATATCAGCTCTCCCCTCTATCCATTAGTGCAATATATTAATAAGATATTTTAAGATGTATTTTTCCTTTCTTATACTTTAAGTTATACTTTATATATATTTGGAGGATGTTTGAGAGTGGTTTCAATTCTCTAGGAGTTGTAATGTAGATTCTAGGTTTTAGAAGATCATATAAATTTTTAGACTTTGTCAAATTTTAGTAATCAACATGTTCCTACCAACATTTTATTTCTCTTTATCTCATTTTCTTTATCTCCCCAAAACTATAAACCTATCTCTCTCCCTCTCTTCTCACTCTCACCTCTCTCTCCTCTCTAGATCTCGCCCACCCTCTCTACCGCATCTTCTCTTCCTATCCCCATCTCTATCTCTCCCTCCCTCCCTCTCTCTTCTTCTCTCTCCCTCTTATTGTTTCTCTCCCCTCTCTCCCCATTCACTTGATCACTACCTATCCCTCCCAAATTCTCTCTCTCGATCTCTAGGTCTATCCCTCTATCCCTCTTCACCTCACTACCTCTCTTTTTATATCATTACCCACATCTTTCTCCTCCTCTATCTCTACCCTTAGATCTCTTACCCTTCTCTCCCCAATATTTATGTCTCTCACTTCTATATCTATCCTCTCTCTTGTTCTTTCTCTCCCTCTCTACCTCTCTCCCTACCTCCTTACCCATCTTTCTCTTTTTTTGAACTTCTATCTCTATATCTCCCCTCTCTAGGTCTCTCGTTCACTCCTTGTCTACCTCTCCCTTCCTAATTAGCTCTCTCTTTCTTTTTTTTTTTCTTTCTCTCATTTTATCTCTACCTCCACTCTCTCTATCATGTCTTTCACTCCCTTGTAAAGAGTTTAGGGAATAGGGTGTATGATACATGGTTGAGGGTATAGGGTTTAGGGTTAGGATATTAGTATAGTGTTTAGGGTATAAGATTTATAGTACATGGTAAATAAGGTACATAGGGTTGAGGGTATTACATAAATTGATACCTCTCTCTCTCTCTCTCACACACACACACACACACACATCTCTCTCCAATTTTCAGGTCCCTACTTCCCTTCCTATCTCCTTTTCTATTTTCCCCTCCCTCCTTATCCCCATATCTATCTCAGTCCCCCCTCCTCTCTCTCTCTATTGTTTATGTTGTCACCTCTCCCTCCCACCTTCTCTCTCTCTAGGTTTTTCCCTCCATCCCTTTTGACATCTCTAACTCTCTATACATGTATTATTACCAACCTCTCTCTATCCCCCGCTACCTATCTCACCCCTCTATCTCCCTATCTAGGTTTGTCACTTCTCTCTTCCCCTCTAGGTACCTAATTTCACTATCTATACCCTCCTTAGTTCTCTCCCTCCTTCTCCACCTCTCTATCCATCCCCCTTTATTAATTTTCTCCTTATCTTCTCTCTCTCCCCTCCTTCTCTAGGTCCCTTACTCCTTGCATGTCTACCTCTCCCTCCACCCCTTCTTACTCCTCTCTCGTTGTTCTTTTGTGTCTCTTCTTCTCCCTCCTTCCTCTCTCTAGGTCATTGAATCTCTCTCTTCTTTATATGGTATATGGTATAGGGAATATAAATATTTTAGGGTATAGGTCTTTGATAATAGCGTATAGGATATAGGATTTAGGGTATAGTGTTTAGGGTATAGGGTATAGGGTACAATATTGATAGTATAGGGTTTAGGGTACATAGGGTTGAGGGTATTATCTATATTGATACTTACCTCTATATCTCCCTCTCCCTCTCCCTTTTCTCTCTCTCTCTATCATCTCTCTTTCCCCTCTCTATGTTATTCCCTCCCTCCTTATTCCCATATCTATCTCCTTCCTTCACTCTCTCTTATTCTTTCTTTCTCTCTCCATTATCACCTCTCTCTCTCTATAGGTTTATCCTTCCACCCCCCTCTACATATCTAAATTTCCATCCATTTATTATTATCCACATCTCTCTCTCTCTCTCTCTCTCTCTCTCTCTCTTTCTCTCTCTCTCCATCTAGTTCTCTCACCTCTCTCTCCCCCTCTAGTTATCTCACCTCTCAATTTGTCCCCTCTCTAGTTCTCTCCTTCCCTCTCCATCTCTCTCTTCATCCCCTTACCCATCTTCCTTGAGGAACTCTCTTCTTCTCTTTTCTTTCTTTCCCCTAACCTCTCTCCTCCTCTGGGTTCATCACTCCCTCCATGTACTCCTCTCTCTCTTTTGTTTTCTCTCTCCTTTTCTCCCTCCATGCCCTTTCTAGGACATTACCTCTCCATCATATTTTATGGTATAGTATATAGGGTACATAAATTGTTTGGGGAATAGGTTTTGAGAATAAGGTGTAGGATATAGGTTTTATGGTATAGGGTTGAGAATACAGGGCTTAGGGTTAAGAGTATTGGTATAGGGTTTGGGGTACAAGATTGATGGGATAGGGTTTATAATACATAAGTTTGTTGGTATTTTCTAAGTTGGTACCTCCATTTATCTCTCCCTCTCACTCTCTCTTCTCTCTCTCTCTCTCCTCTCTAGGCATCTCCCTCCCTTTCTTCCCTTATCCTTCTCTATCTTCCCCTCCCTCCTTACCCCCATTTCTCTCTCTCCCTTACCCATTGAACCATATTATCTCTCTTCATCTCTCTCCTATCCTCCCTCCCTCCCCTCTCTAGGTATTTTCCTCTCTTTCTTTCCCTCTCACTCTCTACCTACCTCTCCCTCCATATGCCCATCTCTCTCCCTTACTTGCTAACTCTTATTCTCTCCCAATTTTATAGGTTGTCACTTTTCCCTCCCACCCTCTTTCTTTCTCCCCCCTCTAAGTTTCTCCCTCCCCCCCTTTCACCTCTCTACCTCTCCATTCATGTCTCATTACCCACCTCTGTTTCCCCTTCTATACCTCTCACATCTATTCCTCACCATCTAGGTCTCTCACCTCTCTCTCCAGAAGCTCTAAGTTTCTCATCTCTATACCTCTCCCCTCTTTCATTCTTTCTCTCCCTCTCCACCTCTCTCCCTTCCTCCTTAACCCCACTTTCTCTCACTTTCTTCTCTTTATCCCTTACCTCTCTCATTTCTAATTCTCTCACTACCTATCTACCTCTTTCTCCCCCCCTCATCATTCATTTCTCTTTATTCTTCTCTCCCCCTACCCCCTCTAGGACAACACTTCTTTCCTCTTTTATCCCTCTCTATCTATCTCACCTCTCTCTCTCTCTCTCCATATTTGGGTCTAACCTAATAAGTTTATATACTCTAAACTCTATACCATATAAAGTTGAGGGAGGGGTAATGACATAGAGAGGGGAGGTGGGGATAAGAGGAGAGACAAAATAACAAAGAGATAGAGAGAGGAGTAAGAAGGTATGGATGTAGAGGTAGACATGGAAGGAATGAGGGACCTATGGAAAGATGAGATAGAGAAGTATGGGGAGAGAGAGAAGAGGAGGTAGTTCATATAGGGAGAGGGGTAAAGGGGGATGGGTGAGAGACTTATAGGGAGAGAGTGAGGTGGGAGACATAGATGGGGAGACAGGGGTATGATAGATAGAGGGTGATAAAGGGAGGTTTATAATGAGACTGATGAATACTAAGAGGAAGGGGTGAATTAGTATGCCAAAAATTACTGTACTAAAACACTTACACAGTCTAAAGATAAACCGGTAAAGTAGTCTGACAGTCAAACCGGTTACCACACATGCAAACCAAAATGCGAATAAAGAATTCACCCACAAAAGCAATACAACCATAACACAAGATATTTGACGTGGAAACCCAACTGGGAAAAACCACGGTGAGATGGAACTCACAAGTCACTATCTGCAGAATAGAAACCAGACCGGTTAAGGTCTTACAATGTTCTTCACCAGAATAGATCCTGTTAGGAATCTCAATCTCTATTAGGAGATAAGTCCGATTAAAGACTACCTTGTTAGAGGATTTTCAATTCACATGTGTAAACCACCTTGTTAGAGGATTTTACAAAGGCTTTGAGGCCTACCCGGTTAAGGGCTACAGACTTGTCAAAGATGTGAGTAATCAACAAGTGTTTGATCTATCTAATAGCACAAACTGCTTGGTTAGATCTAGTATTGCTCACAGCTAATGCATTCCAGCATTACTTCAGTCTTCTCTCTCTCTCTCTCTCATAGTTACAACTTGATCTTCTTAGATAAGATCATTCTTCATTTCCACCTTAAACCCTAGCTCAACATTAACCCTTTCAGCAACAACTTAAAACCCTAGACATGATGTCCTTTTAAAGGAATCCGATTTCATGTCGGTCCAATAGGAGTACATTACAATTTCATAGGTTCAATGAATCTAGACATACTCAGTAACACGACACAAAAAGCCCCGTCAATGTGTCAGCACCGTCAAACAATCGGTGGATTGGTAACTCATCACAAAATGTCGGTTGGTTACTCATCACAGAGTATTACCGGTTCATACAAAATACTGGTTGCCGGTTTGACAAAAATGAAGACTGGTAAGAATGTGTTGTGCTGCTTTGCTCCCTTGTACCGCTTGGGGTCGACATGCCGCTTCAGATTGGGAAACACATTCTGCAAAATCACTAGTCTAGAGACTAGTATACAACATACTGGTTGCAATAAATACCGGTTGAGCATGAGCTCATACATATAAAGGGGATCTCAATACAAGTGTGTGTCCATCAATGAAAATCAAAACATAAGCAACAAAAATGCCAACAAAGACATGGATGGAGAGGTAGAGAAGGGAGAGAGAGGGTGCAAGGGAGAGGTGATGACCTAGACAATGTGTGTGTGTGTGAGAGAGAGAGAATTAGTCTAGGCAAAGCATTTGGCGAGTGCACTATTAATTTAACTGTCACCAAATAGGTTTGAATTGGCCAAACCTATTTGGAAAGTGCCCCATTTCACACTTGCCAAATGCCTCGATGGGGTAAAAAAAAAAGTGGTATCTTTTTGGTCTTCCATCTTGGTGCAAATATCGTAATCATAAACTAGAATTCATTTGTTGGAAATATGTATTATCATTAATGTCAACTTGATGTTTGTCAATGTATGTTGTTCATGATTGTTGTGATCATTGAGATGTGATGATTTTTTGAGTAGAACATTGTTGCAATGGTTGAGGAAGTGTTTGTTGGCAATAGTGGTGTGACTTTCATGTATGAATGTATGTATGGTTGAGTAGATAATTGAGGATGCGATGATGATATTGCATTGGCTATTATTTATCATGGCTAATATTTGTATGTTGTCATCATGATTGTCTTAACTAGTATGAAGAGGTTGGTGAGGAATAAATTTATATTGGTTGGAGAGTATATGTGGATGTCCACCAACTTGGTGTTTGATGTTTTCTCTGAGTTGGTTATATTAATATTGTTGATAATGCTAATGGTAGTGATGATATGTTGATGTTTAGATAGGTTGAATATTAAGATGAGCATTAGATGCATGACAAGATAATGAAGATAATGTACTGAATGAGAAGATGTTATTTTCAAGATAGTTTGGTTCTTGGAAGCCCAATGGAGCAAGTTGGTATAAGAAGTATGTATTGATCCGTGCTCAAAAGAATTCTCTATATTCCTCCACATTTGTGGATATTGTCTTTCAAACTTGGATTTATTGTTTACACTCTATGGACATTGCATTCCTATCCTCTCAATTCCCTAATGTTGCAACTGATGTGGTCAATAATTGTTGTTGGTTCATAGTCTAATTCTTTGTCATAAGTGGTCAATGAAATGCTCCACATTTCTCTACATTAGTGTTTCTAGAGTTGTGTATTATAGGACATGTTTAAATCATCTATTTTGTATGTCATTTTAATTGTCAAATGGTGTTGTGGTCTACAAGTAATGAGATTGTGTTCTATGTTTGACTCATGTTTGAAATGAAGTGTTCAGTATTGGTTTGCTTTTTAGTATGATCTTTGATATGAAGAATTAAAGGAATGATTGAGTATCTTTGCATGTTCATGGAATATCCTAGTGTGATCCACATATTTCTAGAAGGTATGTTTGATGATGGATAGTGATTGGAATCTATGTTTCAAGGTAACTACTTTGATTCGATCGATTGGTGTGGCTCCTTAATGTGCGGTGAATCCTTGGATGTCTGCACTTGCTTAGAAGTTTTTATTGTATTGGTTTTGGATCCTATCTTGGCATGTGAGGATTCACATTGGGCTTGTTCGGGCTAACTTATGGTGTGCTATTTAGTGTTTCTACACATTACCTTTTTATTGACCTTTGGAAGATGATTAATAATGTGTGAATTATTTCTACCTACTTGGAAAGAAGTGTTAAGATGTTTTAGGTCCTCTCTATCTCCTAGATAGGACCATTTTTATCACAATTTTGGTTTTGTGGCTGATTTGATAGGAGCTATGTTGGTCCCCTGCTTTGGATGACCTAATTAATGTTTACAATGAACAAGATGGTATATAAGATCAAATTGTTGTTGATGGTATGAGTGTGGATGTGTGAGTGTGTGTGTGTGGGAATTTATTGTACTAGAACTACATGATTATATCATTTGCAAAATTATTTGTGTCAAATTCAGTGCATGGTGATTGTTGTGGAGTTGATCACTTGAGACAGAGATTCAAGGACAAAGTTCTTCATGTATGGAGATTGTCAAAGGCAACATTTTTGAAGGCCTACTTATTCCTAATTAATATATTCATTATATCTTATTCTGAAGAAGTGATATTTATATTGCAAGCTTTGTATCTTGGCCTAGGGTTTTGTTGTCTACCTTGAAAGTCCTTTAGGGAGAAATGTGCTTCCTTGGCAGTGAGTCTAAAACTATATTGTATTTATTTCATATATTGTCACTTAAATCTCACCATGGTTTTTCCCTATTTGGGTTTTTCATGTAAATATGGTGTTCTCTTGTGCATGGTGTTTTATTGTTATATATTTCGTTGCTACTAATAATAATAAGGTTAGAGAGTTTGTAGATTAACTAATAAAGTTTAAGTACTACGTCCAGACTGAGTCACCCTCTTGTTATTCCTAATATGTGCTCAACAATTGGTATCAAAACTATGTTCCTCTAAAAGAAGCTTAAACACTTGAGGTAGATCTAAGATGGCACAAGATGGATCCTACAAGATTCCCAAGTTTAATGGCACAAAATACTCCTTCTGGAAGATGAGGATGGAATCCTATTTGAAATCTATACCATTTGAAGTTTGGAACTCTATGGTAGATGGTTATACTCTTCAATGTACTCTACCCACAACATTGGATGAAATCATAATGTATGGTAAAAATACAAAGGAAAGGAATGCAATCATTAGTGGATTATCTAATACATAATTCTTGAAGGTGATGAATTGCAACTCTGCCAAAGATGTCTGGGAGAATATCAACAACATATATGAAGGAGACAAGAAGACAAAGCAAGTAAAGTTGTAGAATCTCAAAATAAAATTTGAGAGTCTAAGGACATTTGAATGTGAGAATATTTATAGCTACAAACATTGGGTAATTGAAGTGGTCAATGGGATTAGAGGAGTTGGTGGCAAACCAGAAGAAGATGAGGTAGTAAAGAAAATACTCAGACCTTTCCTAAGTCATTTGTTCCTAAGGTGTCTTCTATTGAAGAAAGTAAGAACTTGGACACTTATAGAATTGATCAACTCTATGGAGAACTTTCTACATTTGAGACGAGAGATGTTGAGTTGGACAATTCACATTCAAAGATAGTAAGAAAGTGGAAAACAATGATGGTCCAGATGATGAAGAAGCAAACTTTGTAGGAAATTTGAGGAGAAGTTTTGGCAAGTATAAAGGTAATCTACCTTTCAAACGCTTTAGTTGTGGAAGAATTGGTCAATATGCATCTAGGCATACATTCAAAGAAAATAACATTAGGAAAGGAGATGATGAAAGTTAGTGGGATAGATATAAAAGAAGTTTGTATTCCAAAGAAAGTAGTTACTCAGATGAAGAAGAACAATATGATGACTCAAATTATGAATTTTTTTTAATGGTTATAAAGAATGATAATAAAAAATTTGGTAGCCTATTTTATAGTAACAATGGTGAGAGATACTTGATTGTGTGGACTACTTTTCATAAAAAAGAAGAATCTAATGCTTGGTTTATTGATAGTGTTTTATCTAATGACATGATTGGTGATAGAAGAAAGTTCATCAATCTTGAGAAATGGAATGGTGGATTGGTGAAGTTTGGTGGTGAAGAGGGTGCTAAAATTTGTGGTAAGGGAACCATAACTATTGATGGAAAAATAAAAATAGAGTGTTTTATCTTAAGAAATAATCTTCTTAGTGTTAGATAGATGTTTAGCAAGGGTTATAGGCTTATATTTCATGAGAATAGATGTGAAATTAGAAAAGGGAGCTTTGGAAGATTAATTGGAGAAGAAACAAGGACTAATGGGAATATCTACAATCTAAAAGAATCTCAAGGAGTAAACTATCTAACTACCCAGAGTAGTGAATGTTGGTTGTGGCATAAGAGGATGAGACAAATTAACTTTGATAATATTGTAAAGATCAACACTACAAATGTGATAAGAGATATGCCCAAGATTGTCAAGTAGTCTAATTCTATATGCAGAGAGAGTCAAATGGGGAAGTAGACATAGACAATGTTCAAAAGAAAATAATATTCCTCTTCAAAACTATTGCAGCTAACACATAATGATCTATGCATACCTACTAGAACAAGAGGACTACATGGTGAAGGGTACTCTATGATACTTGTTGATGATTACTCTAGAATGACATGGATTACTTTCATAAGAGAAAAATCCAAAACACTAGATAATTTTAATATATTTAAATATCTCTAAACCTAAAAAAATCCATCAACAAAGAAATAACATAAATTGTTAACAAATGGGTGGGAGAAGGAGTGGTTCGGGGGTTCTGCTGGGGAAGAAGATGTTGCTGCAGGGGAAGAGGATGAGGAGGATGAATATGGAATTGAGGATGAGGTGGGTTTGTCCTACATCCTCTCTATTGATGTGGATCTATTGTGGGCTTTTCTCAAAGACAACTTTTCCTTTGGTTCTCTATTCAGGGGTGGCTATTCTTCTATGTTTTTGTTTGGCCATTTTATTTTCTTGGGTGTCTTTTCTTTGGTTGTTTTCTAGTGTTTTGATCTAGCTCAAAGTTTCTTATAGATGTTGAAATGGGGTCATGATGGAGTTGCAGAATGGTCCTTGCCCCTTGGATTATTTTCTCCCACTTATGCTCTATTTCAGGTGGCTCTCGGATGCAGTTATGCCTTGCTCAAGTGTGCGTGTGGTGGGGAAGTGAGGATCTTGGGTGGAGAAGCTGATGCTGGTGACTTTGGTGATCCAAATAGAGTTGATGTTGTTTGGAATTCCCTTGAGCTTGTGGATTTTTATTTTCCTTTGGGTTGTGCTTTGGGTGGAGATGCTTTGTTTGAGGATAGGGTTGTGGTGTTGTTGGGGGATTTTACCCTAGTTTTCTAGATTTGGTAGCTACTAATATTTATTTTTGGGGCTTGTTTGACCCTATCTTTTCTTTCTTTTGGCCATCCTCTTGGGGGATGTTGGTGATGTTTCTCTTCTAAGGGGGTATGGACTTTGTGCTTCACTAATTCTATCTTTTTCAAGAGGATTTCTGTTGTGGTTTTGGCTCTCCTCTTTCTTTCCTTCTCAACCTATCTATTGAGGTGAATGACTCTTCTATTGAGGGGAAGAGTGGTTGGCTGGGTGAAGTTCGATGGATTTTTTTGGGGGTTTTTATTGCCATGCTTCTTGAGGCTTTTTGTTTGTTTGTTCTCATCTCCATGCTACTGGGTCTTTGACACTTTTCTCCCATGGAGGTGGAGATTCTGGTGGAGTTTGCTTGCTTGGAGTCTGACTAGTTATTGCCTCTTTTGTTTTTTAAGATTTTGGGAGCCTTTCTAAAACCTAATAGTCAAGTAAAATGGTGCGATCTTTCTCTTTTATCTCTGGATCTTATGAGGTTTAATAGTGTTGGCTTTCTCAGCTAGTGCTTCATGTCTTTTTAGCTTCTATTGAGGTGGATCATTTTGCTATTGAGGTGGAGAGGAGTTGTGTTGGAAGGGAGTTGACTTTCAATTGGATTGTCATTGCTAGCTTCAACTTGTTGGCTTTGGGAGCCACTTCAAAACTCATTATGAAGGTTTGGGGACCTTTTCAAAACCCCTTGGTTGTAGATTATTCCTTAATGCTTATTTTCAAGAATCTGGTTTTTATGTGTAGTTTCATAAAATTGCAACCCTTGAAATTTTCGACCACATTAGGGTCTTCACATCAGAGAATTGAATCCCTGAGACTGATCAGAGACCCAAGACTTGCTCCATCCCCAAAACTGCACTTTTTCCGCACTTTGCATTGCCTAAACTTGCTTCTTGTTCTGAGTTAAGGGTAGGATAGGGGCGTGGGATAGGGAGCGTGGCACCCCTATCCCTGCCCTATCTTGGGGCCCCTTCTTTTAAACTATGTGTAGACACCGAAAATTGTCCAGTCTAATTAAATAAATATTTTATTTATTTAATTATTTTAGCCTAATTCTTCTATTAATTAAATAAATCTTTATTTATTTAATTAATTCATTTATCCTCTTCTAGCCTTATTTCTCATTTAAATAAATAAATTTATTTATTTAAATTATCTTTTTCCTAAATTAAATAAATATTTTATTTATTTAATTGATCCCACTTCCTCTATTAATTAAATGAATCTTTATTTATTTAATTAATTCATTAACCTTTTCTACCCATGACACATGTCATTCATCTCTTAATTCATACACTACCTACCCCTTTCATTATTTTATTATTTCTTTTACCTACCCTCTAATCATAGCCGACCTCCTTTTACACCTCTCAATCTTATCCCTCCATTTCTTATTGTGTCTTCTATATAAGGAGATGCTTCCCTCATTATCAAACCCGAATCATTCTGTGCACCCTAATCAATCATTCTAATCAATTTTATGCACTTGACTACACTAAGCTTTTGACATATGCGATCCTACTTGCAACCACGTTCCGTTCTTTGTTGAGCTCTTGTGCACATAAAATCTGAGAGCAAATACATCAAACAAGATCAATGGAGATAGGAAGATGGAGATCAAAACCTTATTGGACATGTGATGGTATAATCTTTGTGATTTCATTTGATTTGCATTATCTTAGGTAATCTTCATATGTTATGGTGGATCTTTGTTGTTGTTAGGCTAGGGTTTTGTGGTTGAATTCATTTAGCCTTTCAATATCGTTATTATTGTTATCCATTTTCACCATATACACTATGCATTGAAATTTGTACTTAAAAGCCGAAAAACTTCCCCTGTGTTGGCCTATGACAAAAAATTAGTCGGTTAACCTTAATTGACGAATATATATGTCGTATTTGCCCTCCCATTTGATAAGTTGGAAAAGAGTAAAAATTGGCATAAGTTCGAATACATGAGATCGCGCATTCAAGAATTCAAGAGCATTCAAGCATTCAAGCATTGAGCATTCTCAAGTCTCCCTTCAAGGATAGGTGTTGCATTCAAGTCAGGGATTCAACCATTGAAGAGGAGATCCCTTTCAACATTCAATTCCATACAAGCAAATCTACCCACATTTCTATCACAACCTTCCTTGAGGTGAATTACATTTCAATCTTTCATTTACATTTACTTGCAAGTACTTTCTTTCATCATTTGGTTAATTCCAAAACTGAGGTTTGACCTGAAGGCAAACCCCCAATCCCAACCCCTTTTCCTCTCTTTTCTGTTTGTAGGTTGTAGGTGTGCAACTATATTTGTAGATTTGGACTCCATTTACAGAGGTGGAAAAACCCTTTTTGTTTCACAAATTTTTTAGAGGACCGTGTGCACTTCCAACACGGTCCTGACAACTTTTCCTCAATTGCAAGGTAGATTCGTTTTGACATATTATAGCTAGATCCAGGTGCACAGATTCATCCCACGCTTCTATTTCAAGTTATAATCAGTTCTTTGCTACTTTTACACTTGGTCTCAAAACACATAATTAAATCATTTTCCATTCTAAAAGAGGGGTTAGCTTGTCGTTTCTACCTCATTATCAATTCATTTAGTATTCAATCTCTCTCCCTAGAGATTGGATCTAGTGAATTCTCCCCCCTCTTTTAAATGTAATGTTTGTGAGGTGATTGAAGGGAAATCCATAGTGAAACTTTCATCTCTCCTTGGAGGGAAGAAAAGCTTTCCTCTTGATCTCTCCATCATTCACTTTTCCCCATATTACATTATGGTGTTGGGATCTTTGCTAGCAAAGGTTCACTTTATGGGTGCATGGAAAAATCCTTGGTATTTTTTGAAGGTTAAGGGAGCCTTGATAAAACCCTTCGATTTTTTTGTTATGATATCTTTTGGTGTCTTCTGAGTATGGCTTTAGCCTATTTCTTTTATCAGCTAGTTCTTCAATGATTTATCTTTATTATTTAAGTTGAGGTTGGGCTGCTGATTTACTATGTTGTATCTTTTGGTAGTGTTCTTCTTTGGGTTCTAGATCCTTATAAAATGTGAGGGTTTCAAGTCCCTTCAAAACCTGTTGTAAGGGGTTTCAAGTCCCCTCAAAACCTGTTTGATCTTTAATAAAAAATATCTTTAAATCATTAATTGAGAATGAAGTAGACATGAATATAAAATTTTTGAGATCTGATAGAGGAGGTGAAATTACATCAAATGAGTTTAATAAGTTTTATGAGGATCGTTGTATTAGAAGACATATGTTTGCCCCTAAGACCCCTCAACAAAATTGGGTATAAAAAAGAAAGAATAGAATAGTTAAAGAAATGCCTAGACCAATGTTAAAGGATGGTAATTTACCACATGTTTACTAGAGAGAGGCTATGCATACTTTTTTAATATATTATGAACAGAGTGCAAGTGAGGAAAATCTACTCAAAGACCCCCTATAACCTGTGGTATGGAAGGATATCAACTATTAAGTACTTCAAAATCTTTGGGAGCAAGTGATATATCAAAAGAGACAAAGAGGATATTGAAAAATTTGACTCAAGCTCTAGTGAAGGAATCTTCCTAGGATATTCAATAAGAAGCAAGACCTATAGATGCTACAATAAGAGCCTAAGGAAAATAGTTGAAATCTCAAATTTTAGAGTGGGACTAGAACATTGAAGAACCTATGAATTATGAAATAGGAAGTGTTCCATGCACTGCAAAAGAAGAAAAAAAAATTGAGGAAAAGGGATCTAACCATACTCTTGAAACTCTAACAAAATATGTTCAAAGGGATCAATTTGAAGAATAGATCATTAGTGATAAGAATAAGGTGTGTAAACTAGTAAAAGACTTTCCAAAGCAAGTGAAGAAATTAATATTTATCTTTTGTCAAGAGTTGATCCCAAGACCTTTTTTGATGCAAGCAAGGATGAATGATGGATAAAGGCTTTAAAAGAATAACTTGAACAAATAGAGAAAAAATAGACATGGAAACTTGTTCCCAGACCTACTGCCAAGAATGTTATTGGAACCAAGTGGGTATTCTAGAACAAGTTGAATGAATAAGGAGAAGTAACATGAAACAAGGCAAGATTGGTATGTAAGGGATACTCTCAAGTTTAAGGCATTTATTTTGAGGAGACTTTTTCATTGGTGGGTAGAATATTGGAGGAAATTAGAATTTTTTTGGATTTTGTTGCTCACAAGGATTTTAAGGTGTATTAGATGGATGTCGAGTTTTCCTTCCTGAATGGGAAAATATAAGAATAAATTTATATAGAGTAGATTGATGGTTTTTAGTTGGCAAAAGAACTGAACATGGCATGTAGATTTAAAAAGGCAATATATGTGTATGCGGGAAAATGTGGTGACGAAAATGAATAACTTAAATCTAAAAGACCCACACACCAATGAGACTCTTGGTGCAAGTATATGAAATAATTCAATTAGTTAAACCTCCCAAGGGGTGTCCCATTATTATCTATCTCACATGATCTCTAAAGTCAATGTTTTGCTCTCAGATCATTGAGCAAATGACTTAGGAATGACAACTCCAAGAATGAGTGATATTTGGTTTATATGCATGAATGCAATCTAAGATATATATGATGTTAAAACTATGATGATTAAGATAGTATGAAGATAATGATATGATAAAGATATTGTTAAATTATCTTAATCATGAAATACTAGCATGGATATATTATTGAAATAAAAATGAAATGCTTTTAAATGTTATGATGATATTCTAACAAAGAGAGGCTAAAATGCTTAGTAAATTAGACTATAATGTAGATGCATGAAAACTTGGATTATTGAAAATGAGGAATGAGAGCTCTATTTATAGGGAAAATAGGGCAATGAATGGTTAAATTTGAATAATCTTAACAAGGGCTAGGATTGAAAGTTAATCAATCCATATTTACAATTATCACCAATGAAATGGTGACAATTGTCAACAAAGGGTTGCTTGAGAGGAGATGCAAGAAGCATTAAAAGCCTGAGAAGACATGAAGGTTACCTTAGGAGGTAAGGGTTAAGGTTAGATTAGGGTTATCAAATGGATAAAGATTTTACCCAAGGGGTAAACTCTTGTGCAAGGGTTAATAGGATAACCAAGGTTAAATCCATGAATGATTGATGACACCATTGAGTCAAAAGGATGGTTAAGTTAGAGGAAAGTCTTTAACCAAAGGTCAATGATGAGTTATTGAAGACTTTGGAGGCTTTGAGAAGTGACTTCTCTTTTCTTAGGAATGTGACAATAATTAGGAGATGAATTAGGCTAAATTGGAAGTGATTAGAAGAATCTAGAAGGGGTTTAGGAGAAAAGTGAGAGATGTAGGGAAATGCAAGTGGATGAGGAAAAATAATTTTAATTAAAATAAAATCTTTATTTCAACTAAAATAAATGCAACTTGCGTAAATACAAGTGGGGGGATTTTAATTAAATGAATTAGATTTATTTATTTGCAAGGATCAATTTAATTAAATGTAAATTTAATTAAAAAGGGAGAAAGGGGAATTAATTAAATAAAGTGAATTATTTATTTAAAAGCTAGAAAAGGTTTAGGTGAATTTAATTAAATAAATTGAGTAATTCATTTAATCAAATAGATTAATGTGAAGAAATTAATTAAATAGAATTTAATTAATAAGAGGAATGGGGTTAAAATAAATATTAAATATTTATTTAGGAAAGTGGATAGATTTATACGTCTACATTTTGCCCCTCTTTGAAGTGACGTGTGTGCACATGTTGATTCAAAGAAAATTTTCCGGATATGCTGCCAAAGTTTGATCGATACGATATTGTGTGTCGAAATGTCAATATGATGCCCCAGATGTAGATTTGATGAACAATATTGATGATTCCCCCTCAGGAGATGAATCAAGGATTTAGTGAAAAATTGTCAAGTTGATGAGTGTTTTTGAATTAATTGCAATATGAGAATATTGACTGCATTGAATGCACATTATTAACCCTTTTGATTTTACCATATTAAAAGGTTAAAAGTGACTTTGAAAAATTATTTGCACACTTGGTTCTTTGTGATTGTGACATTTGGAGCTCTGACGACGATGTCAATCCCATACTCGCACTGATTTGAGGGCGTCAGGCAATGCCAAAGATCCGCTGCCTATGGCCCACCAGTAAGTGGCCAAAATCCATCCTCGTTTTTGATTAATTTTATCTATTTTCATCATGTTTTTCAATTTAGGGTCGGATTTTTCCGATTTTAGCGCATTGGGTAGGTTGTCTAGTGCATACGATAGGAAGGTTAGCGCGTAGAAAACCCTAGGTAGGTTTAGCGTCCAAGGGTTAAATGGTAGCATGATCGGTGGGTAGGTTAGCGCATAGGATGGTTTTAGCGCATAGGGTATACCTAGAAGCGTAATGGGCAGGTTAGTTAGCGCATAGGATAACTTAGCACATTGGGTAAACAGGGTAGCGCAAATGGTGTGTCAGTTAGCACGTAGGATAGGTTTAGCGCATTGAGTGTGTTTTTAGCACATTGATGGAAAAGGTTAGCACATAGGTGGCAGCTTAGCACTTTGGGGCCCTGATTTAGCACACGGGGTCCAAAGTTGGATAAAAAAGTGTTGTGAAGAATGCGTCATGAGTCAAATAGATTAGATAGGTTTTGTAGATCTCGATATGGGTCCGTCGATTACTCTAATATGGTTCATGATCCAATGTGACTCTTGTTTTGTGATGATGTATGATTCTGATATGCTGCTGTATTACAATATGAGTCTGTTTTCGATATGGATCTTGTTGCTTTCGATATGAGTTGCTGAGTTGATTTGAGACTTGATTTTGATATGGGCCCTGATTTTGATTTCGATATGGGTCATGATTTTGCTTTCGATATGGGTCTTTGATTTTTGATATGGGTCCTTGATTTCGATATGGGTCCTGATTCTGATTTCAATATGGGTCCTTGATTTCGATATGGATACTGATTCTGATTTTGATATGGGTCCTTGATTTCGATATGGGTCCTTGATTTTGATATGGGTCCTGATTCAGAGTTCGATATGGGTCTTTAATTTTTGATATGGGTCCTTGATTTCAATATGGGTCCTTGATTTTTGATATGAGTCTTTGATTTCGATATGAGTTGCTTGATTTCGATATGGGTCTTAATTTTTGATATGGGTCTGATTTCGATATATTTCTGTGATTCTGATTTTCGATATGGATCTTTGATTTTTTGATATAGGTCTTTGATTCTGATTTTTGATTAAGATCTTTGATTTTCAATATGGGTCTTGATATGATGCACTGATTGATTCACTGTCATGATGTGAATACATTCCCGATGTACCCTTGATATGATTCTCTTTTAAAGTTGATTTATTTTGATTGAATGGAATTGAGAACTAATGATGGATACTTGTTGATTTGCAGGCAGAGCTTGGTGTGCTCCAGTCTCGAGAGAAATTTTTGAGGCCATGGACACTTATCCCACATTTGTCATACGCTGATAGAGATGTGATTGATATATGTGGGTTATCCTCTTTACTAGACATGCCCTGGTATATCATTAACCGGGGCTTATTGACAGCGTTGGCTGAGAGGTGGCACAGTGATACAAACACATTTCAATTGGCGATTGGTGAGATGACAGTCACACCAGAGGACTGTTATCAGATTCTGCGGATTCCTATGGTTGGGGCTTTGTTACCTCACGAGCAGACCAAGGAGGGTGGCACATAGGGGCTCCATCGTATCTTTCAGGATGATGAGATTAGTGGATATGAGATCCCATTGCAGGAGTTTTTGGATCTAGGTTACGCTCCACTACCATCAGTATTAGCAGGGCTTATTGGTGGGTTCCTCTGTCCCGACTGTAGGTCGAAGGGACTAGCCGTTGGATGGGGATTTATGGTA